>NC_081411.1:292011072-292116072 GCF_030272615.1 Cryptomeria japonica | reverse complement strand
TGGCCTCCGTAAAATGGTTGGATTGGGTGCCTAGAGGGAGCACCACCACAAAAACCAGCAAAACCATATGATTCCTAGCTACTGCCCCATACCCAATCGGCCCAGGATTCCCCTTAGCCACGTCATCCACATTGATTTTGATCCATTCCATAGGGGGGATGTCATATAACATTATGTCTGCACTGTTTAATTTTGTGCATGGGAATGGAGATATTCCAGCCAATTTGCCACAATTTGATAATATCCCACTCATCTTGGAGAGTAGGGACGGGATGGTCATTCCTTCTACTAGGGAAGGAGTGAAGAAAATTATCCTTGATATCATTTCTAATTCTAAAAGCCACAACAAGTGTAGGAGACTCCAAATCTCTAAAAACCTTATTGTTTCTTTCTTTCCAAATACCCCAAGCAATATGAGGAAGAGACATATTCTAGAGGACTCCCAAAGCCTGATTGTTGAAGGCAAACTTCCATTCAAACCACAACCTTTGACCAAAATCAGGGAAGACCCAATTAGTGTTCCAGAGATCAAGGAAGAACCTCCAGATATCCATAGCAAAAGAGCAGTGAAGCAACTGATGACCAGCATTTTCCACTGCTTCTTTGCATAGGAAGCATATGTTAGTAATTAGAAGACCTCTTTTGTAAAGGTTGTCAATGGTAGAAATCTTACTCTACATGAAAAGCCAAAAAAATATGTTAATTATCGAAGTTAAAAGCTTATTCCAGATAGCAACCCAGAAGGGGGAGGGAAACAAACTTCTGGAGATGAACTTGTAGGCATCAGCAACCTTGAATTTTCTCAAAGAGGAGAAATTCCAAAACACTTCCTCCTCCACATGAGAGCGAGGGATTTGAATATAATTTAACAAAGGTTGCAAAGGTATCAAAGCATTATCCACTAATTTGAGATCTAACTAGGCTCCATCTCTAATATAATCAACCACCCAGGAGCCAATTTTTCTGAGACATAATTCTTTGAAAGGAGGAGCCCAAATAGAATCTGAAAGGGGGCCATCACCAATCCACTAGTCATCCAAAAATATGATTTTAGTTCCTTTCCCCAACACCCATCTACAACCATGCAAGATAATATTGGTAGAACCAAAGAAATCGCTCCATAAATTAGAGACTGAGTTGGGAAGGTCATAAGTTTCCAACATGTTTTGGATACCTTGGATGTGGTATTTATGTTTGAAAATGTCAATCCATTCATTATTCTCTTTAAGACATCTCCATAATTGCTTGGCCATCAAGGCTTTATTGAAATCTCTCAGATTTCTAAAGTCCAACCCCCCATGGACTTGGGAAGGAAAACTTGCTTCCAAGGCACAAGATGTAACCTATTCTTAATTCCAGTCCCTATCCATAAATTATTTTTTTGAATTCTTTCTAGTCTATCACCAATTTTGATAGGAAATTTGAATAAACTCATAGCATACGCCCTGAGGATCTGTAGTGAAGCATTGAGCAATTGGAGCTTACCATCCTGGCTTAACAATGCACCTTTCCACCTAGCTAGCTTATTCTAGAATCTATCAATAAGATTCGCCCAGAAGAAATCTAGGGCCGAACCAAGGCAGAGGGGATGACCTAAATAAGAGTCAGCCAGAACCCCAACTTTACACCCTAGAGTCATGGCAATCTTCATTTTCCTATGATCTAGGGTGTTATAGAAAAAAATGGAACTTTTAGCAAGGCTGATTTTTTGTCCAGTACCTTTCTCATAAGTATCTAGAGTCTTTTTTAAATTGTTAGCTTCTTTAACCAAACTTTCCCCCATCAACAAAGTATCATCCACAAATTGTTGGTGAGAACAGGTAAAGCCCTGAGAAGAGGGACGTAAGCCCAAAAGATTACCTTTTCTAACTTCCCTTTGGATAATTTTACTAAGAGATTCATTCATTAGAATGAAAAGGAAAGGAGATAGAGGATCCCCCTATCTAATGCCCCTCAACGCAGAGAAGAAACCAGAGGTAGCACCATCGATCAGGACTAAAAATTTGGGAGTGGACACACATTGATCAATAATCTGGATGAAGTTATCTCCAAATCCATATGCCATAAGGATTTTGAGAAGAAAAATCCAATTGACTTTATCAAAAGCTTTCAATAGATCCAATTTCAGAAAATAAAAATAAAAATTTTAAAAAGGATCCAATTTCAATAGATAAGGAGTGAATGTTTTCATGCACCACAATTATGGAATCCAAAATCTTCCTCCCAGGAACAAACCCATTTTGGTGTTTTGAAATTAAAGAGGGGAGTTATTTCTTAGGCCTAAGCACTAGGATCTTGGTAAAAAAATTATAGATAGAATTGCATAGACTAATAGGTCTAAAATCCTGAAAAAAGAACAGGCATTAGGTTTCTTGGGAATGAGGACAAATAAGGTGGCATTCAACTCCTTTAGAAGAGAGTGGGACCCAAAAAAATCTTGCGCTGCGATGACCACATCAGAGCCTAAGACCTGCCAAAATTTTTGAAACAAGAACAGTGGAAAACCATCAAGGTTGGGGACTTTGTTACCTTCAAAAGAGAAGACCACATTGCGAACTTCATCATGAGTGGGGATTCTAGTTCGCTCCATGTTCATATCCTGAGAGACAATGTTGGGAACTTCCTGCAAGATCTCATATTGCGCCAAAGCATTAGAGGGTCATCAACCGATAGCAGATTAGTAAAGTAACTGATGGCTTCCTGGAAAATCTCTTCATGCTTATCAATCCATCTCTAGCGAACCTAAATTCTACTCATTCTATTAGCAACCATGTGCTTGAGGGTCGTCATATGAAAAACATAGTATTTTTGTCACACCTTTTAAGCCATAAGGCTCTAGATCTCTTCTTCCATAATTCCTCCTCTTTGGAAATAATATCATTTAGTTTAGTTAAAATCTCAATTTCTTTGTTCGAGACATGATTATCAAACCCAAAATCTTGGATATACTTCTGAACCTCCTCAAGATCCTTCTTGGGCTTATCTTTAATTTTGAAAAATATTACCAAAAGAGGACTTGTTCCAATGTTGAATATTGGAGTTCACATTGGATAACTTCTTGGCAATACGAAACATGGTCGTACCCTGTATATCAATATTCCACCACTCCATAATTTTATCATGGATGTTAGGGGCCATCAGCCATATTTTCTCAAATCTAAAGGGGTATGCCTTTTTTCCAGACAATGGAATCACCGAAAGACAAATAGGGAAGTCATCAAATCCTAATAGGATCAAGGCATTGAGTTTACAAGAAGCATTTTGTATCCAATCAGGAGTGACAAGGCCACTATCTAGCTTAACCTGTATGAGGTCCTCCCCAATGCATCTATTAGACCAAGTTAATTTAGCCCCAATAAGATCTAGGTCCAATAGGCTCAAAGAATTAATCATATCAGCCAAGTCTTGTCTACTGTTAATAGAAATAGGCATGCCCCTAGATTTCTCCAAGTTTGAGAGAGGGGTGTTAAAATTGCCCAGAAGTATCCATTTCTCATTAGGGAAAAGCAATCTAGCATAACAAATGGAAGACTAGAGAACTTTCCTAGCAGTTCTCCCATTAGGAGCATAGATGTTGGAAATAATCCAGGAGGATCCATCTTTAAGATTATAGAATCTAGTAGCAATGTGATGAAGAGAAGAGAGAACCACCTTACCACATATTGGTCTCAAATTTCAAAGAGTGGTGATACTACCAGAAGCACCACCTGCATCAACACGGTGAACACCACAATCTCCAAAGATCGCCAATTTAATCTTTTTCACTTTACAACTAGGCATTTTAGTCTCTTGCAAAAGGCAAATATCCGGCTTATGATCCATAACCAAGTTGGATATCAGATCACGCTTATGGGAATGATTCAATCCCCTTATATTCCATGAAATAATTTTCATTTAGCAAGAGAGGGGGATCCCATCCCCATTTCTGGTAACGTTCTTTGGGCTTCATCCGCAATGGAAGCCTGACTCTACCTATATCTACTAACCGCATTGGGTGGCCTCCCCACCCCCTATGAATCTATTCTACAGTTCTCTTTCTGTCTATTTTTGTTTATAACCCCCCAGAGGCCAGAGTAGATTGACCAATAGGGGAATTCCTTCTTGTGTTTTTGGGTTTGACCTCAATAAAAGGACAGGAGTCCTCTTGGGATGATTCCAGTGTGAGAGAAACTTGGGGTTTCACCTCGACAGAGTTACCCATTTCAATGACCAGTTGAATGGGAATATATGGGATAGTCCCATTTGCATTTAAATTATTCCCTTCTTCATAGGGAGTATTCACGACAGGGGATTCCCAAACATTCTCCTCCAAGAGCGGAGGGTTAGGAGAAGGGACCACGGGAACATTTGAAGTAAAACCTACTCCAGGCATGACCCCAGATCCATTTGAATCATTGCACAATCCTTCTAGAGGAGGATCAGAGGGCAGGCATCCCTCTTCTCTAAAAGTGACTTGTCATTCCTCTTTGTCCATTCCTTCTTTGACCTAGATGGACACTGCCTAGCCCAATAACCCATTTTTCAACAGTGGAAACACGCAAAAGGGATGGATTCATACTCCACTTTCTGCACCCATTTTCCCAACTTAGAGAAAATATCAATCTCAAATGGCACACTGGTAGATTTTTTGACGTTGATGCACAATCTGGCATAAACAAGGCATCTTTTAGCTACAGTCATTGGATCAACTGAAATTAGCTCTCCAAAACATGTTGCAATTCCCACAAAAATCTCTTCTCCCCAAAACTCCATGGGTAAACTTGGCAATCTAACCTAGATTGGGGCTTCATTACATTCCCAATCTTTGGGATTAAATTCTAGTTCCCACTATTTGAGGGCCAGCGAGGCTTTGCCCAGCATCTAGGGACCACCCACCAAAACAAATCGAAGATCTTCCTCACAACTGAAAGAAAAAGAGAAGAAACCACTAGCCATAGCAACAACATCAATTTGACCCTTACTCTTCCATTTTCTAGACACCCAAGTTCTAACAGCCTCAATGTTGGGACGTGGTCCTACAAACTTACCCACCAAGACTAAGTTCCACAATACAGTTTGGGATAGACATGGAGCAAGCACCAGACTCCGGGTTAACTTTATGTGGAACCAGAGAAATGGCCTTACCCTTAAGCTTAGACCCAAATAATGAAGCCCATTTCTTATTGCACTCCACAGACAAAATCTTAAAAAAGACCTCTGCAGTATTGGAGCCCTCAACACCACCAGATTTGTTAGAGACGATAGATTTATCATTGGCAGTATTTTGCAGGGTACCACCATCCCATGTATCATTTGAGGCCCCATCTATGGGATCAGGGTCTGATTCGGCAGAGGGACGAGTCACGAGGGAAACCCCTAGACCCCCATCACCCAAAAAACCTACACCAGGGCCATTCAAATTCAAACCTAAATGAAGAGAAATTCCCATTCTTGCTCCTTCTCCACTCATTGTTTTAAGGTGTTAGACCTTGTTAGTTATACACCTAGGTTCTAATTACGCCTTTACATAAGTTTCTTAGCGACCACATAGGAAATTTCCACCTTCAGTAGACTTATCACTTTATCATTTTCCACCTCATGTGAAACTTCCACCTTTAGTGGTTGTCATGTCATTATTTTTCCACCTTAGGTGTGTGATCCACCTTTGTTGGACATATCAGACTCTCACTTTTCAACATTAGGTGGCTAATAAGTTATCACTTTATGTATCATTTCATAAGATGAAGAAACATTTCATAATCTTATTCACTTTTTGTTTTACCTTGGCCTATTTAACCAATAGGTCTCCTACGTACATTACTATCAATTCTAATGCATTTTTGATAGAAAAACAATTTATTCCTATCATATTATTCTCTCTTATTCTTATGCTTTCCATTAGGCCTCTAGATCTTGGGTGGCTACTTTCATTGTTAAATCTTACATAGATACGCACACACTCTTCTTCCTTCATCTAAAAACTTCAAAGGTAGATTTTTATCTATCTCTTTAACTAAGTGGCTAGAACCATTACTAGCTCTATAATGGTGAAGGATACACGATACACTTATGTGCATTCTTATCCATAAGCTATATGTGCATGTGTGTGTGTTTGTGTGTGTGTGTGTGTGTGTGTGTGTGTGTGTGTGTGTGTGTGTGTGTGTGTGTGTGTGTGTGTGTGTGGCTATGTGTGTGTGTGTGTTCATAACACACATATACATTTATACACATATATATGCATATAGTTATGCATTTGTGTGCATGTGTGCATGTGTGTGTATGATATATACACTTCTTCCTTCATCTTCCAACTCTATTGGTATAATTTCCTTTATCTCTTTAACTAAATAGCTAAAGCTGTTACTAGCTTTACAATTTTTAAGGATACACTTATGTGCATTCTTTGACAAAATCTCCTTCATAACCCCATTTATAACAACCTACAACCTCCAATAAGCATGGTGTTATTATAAAATAGTTGCATGAATAGATTAATGTATCTAATTTGATAAAATTACCTTTATCTTTTATCTATAGAAGTCAAATGTGGTGTTCCTTAAGGTATTTATAATAAAAAGGTAAAAAATAAATAAATTATAGACTCTAGCCTCTTGAGTAACAAAACTCAAAATGCTATGAAACATAGGGTTTTTCTCTAAGTTCATGTCAATAATGACCATATATTCTAATGCTCCTTTATCAAAAAATAATAACATTTCCATACATGAAACAAAAGAAAATAATATTTTATTTTGTTTCAAGTGAAGAGTAGAGAATACTTTCTTGAATGTCTATCGGTTTATCAACTTTAAGATAGCATACAATGTGGCATAATAATATTGACATATCCAATGGTTTTAATGAGGGTAGATTGTGTCTAAGGGAAACTATAAAATCATGTATTTTTGGATATTCTCTATGTATAAAATCATGTAATTTGGAAGACGTTTATACCTGGAAAGCATAAATTTCATATGACCTAAAGTTTTTCACCATATTGTAGATGTTTAAAATCATATTTGAGGGTAAGGATGTATATGTACATATGAGTTTTTTACTATTAGTTAATGATATAGAAATTTGATAATCATCCACCAAGTGCATAAAATAAATATGTGTATGTGTATGTGTATGTGTATGTGTATGTGTATGTGTATGTGTATGTGTATGCATGCATGCATATATATATATATATATATATATATATATATATATATATACACACACACACACATATATACATACATATACATAAGTATATATGTGAGATTTTGCCAGGATCAAGAGGCAATGGAAAGCACAAATAAGAGAGAACAAAATAGATGATAGAAATAAACTGTATTCTATCAAGATGAAAAATATGATAAACTGGATCATTAAGCATTCATTGTTACATACAATGAATATGAGCCTACTTATATAGGCAAGGCTATATGGATATGTGAGCACACAAACATGAGATGTGGCTCAATAAGAAACAAGGGTAGGTAGGAAATAGGTGTGGGTAGGTAGGAGAAACAATATAATATTCCACATGAGGTGGATCACCCACTGAATGTGGAGTGTAACAACAAGATCACACCATAAAAGGTGGAAATTCTCCTACACACACTATCCCAATGTGACACAAACACCCAAGTGTCTCAAACCCAAACTACTATGAGATGCATTTCCTAAGTAAACTTAAGTAAAGTATAATAATATCCATGATGAATAATTATTTACACCAACAATATATGTATACACTTATGTGCATTCTTAGACAAAAGCTCCTTCATAACCCCATTTATAACAACCTCCCATAAGCATGGGGTTGTTATAAAATAGTTGCATGAATAGAGTAATGATTCTCAGCGGATAAAATTGCCTTTATCTTTTATTTATACAAGTCAAATGTTGTGTTCCTTAAGGTATTTATAATTAAAAACTAAATAAAAATAAATTATAGAGTCAAGCCTCTTGAGCAACCAAACTCAAAATGCTATGAACCATAGGGTTTTTCTATAAGTTCATGTCAATATTGACCATCCATTCTAATGCTCCTTTATGAAAAAAAAAAAAAAAAAAATTATATGTGAAGCAAAAGAAAATAATATTTTATTTTGTTGCAAGTGAAGAGGAAAGCATAATTTCTTGAATGTTTATCAATTTATCAAATTTAAGATAGCATACAATGTGGCATAGTAATATTGACATACCAAACAGTTCTAGTGAGGGGAGATTGGGTCTAAGGGAAACTATAAAAACAAGTATATGAGGATATTCCCTTCCACAATCACTACATGTAATTTGGAAGAAGTGCATACATGGAAAGTAAAAAGTTCATATGACCTAGAGTTTTTCACCATATTATAGATGGTTAAAATTATATTTGAGGGTGGGGATGTATATGTAGATATGAGTTTTTACTATAGTTAATGATATGGAAATTCAATTATCATCCACCTAGTGCATAAAGAAATATGTAAAGGACCAATTAAATACTAGTAAGTGAAATAATGAAGAAGTAATTCTAGAGAGATAAAGTGAGGAAATAAGGAGTACAGTGAAGAGTGAAAATATATGAATAGAGAGTGTTAAGGTTGTTAGATTATACAAGAAATGAGAATCTGAACCAAGATATGATGTTACTCATAAATAACATGCACTCTAATCGATAAATAGATGATTGAATATTGAAATAATAGAATAGAGAGTTAGTATTGAAAAGAGATAATGCAATAGAATATAAATAATGCTCATAGTACTCCTGATTAACAGAGAAAAGATGCAACTATCATATATATCACAAATAGAAGAATATACATGAAAGAGGTATAATAACTTTAACTACTGGAAAAGGTTTGGAGTTTTGCTTGCTTGGTAAATTTCAAATCATTTGGTTGCACCTATTTCATATGTTGATAAAAATTGAAAAAATTGTTATTAAAAAGTAAATACAGCAAGAGATGCATAGCGTCAAGTTCCTGTCGATTGTAGATGAGTTAGAGTAGTGTTGAGATTTAATAGCTAGCTTATTTAGATTAACAACTTTAAAACTTGAACATTGATAAAATTTAGAATCTTGTTGTTAGTATTTTAGACATTGATAAGCTAGATGCTAATTGTTAATGGGTAAAAGTACAAACTTGTGTCACACTTTTACAAAGGAAAAGGATAACACAACAATAATTGTTCAATTTCGTCGCCATAAAAGTGTGATTTGCATTTTGAATTTGAAGATGATGTAAATTGATGAAATGTATAAAATTTGTTGAAGTTTAAGTCTACTATTTTTTGAAATTTTTTTGTCAATAATTTATATATCATTTTATCTTTAAAGTCCATTTTTTTATTGCTGAAAAACGCTGAAAAATAGGGCGTTTGGTTCCCACCTCAAAAGTAAATGTAAATCAACTTTTTTTTTTCTCATTTTGATATCAGTTATAGATCACATATTTATATAGTGTATGAAAAAAAAATTTAAAAAAATTGATGCATATTTTCTTTGTAATAGCATTTGGAAGTTGAATACACCAGAATTTGACAGTTTTTGTCTCCCACCACAATTTGTCTATTCAATTTGTGATAATCCAAAAAATAAAAATACCCTTTTGGAGAAGACTCTCTCATCTAGGGAACCATATTTTTTTCAATTTTGTTTGAAGTGATTTGATATTTTTTTTTGTTTTTCAAAGAAGACTCATATTGAACAAAAGAATACCTAGTTGTAGTATTTTTAATTTTTTATATATTAAATGTAATCAAAACATTAAAAAATTTATATGAGTAGAATTGTGTCGTCGATCTCTAAAAAAGGGTATTTTTAATTTTTTAAATAAGTTTAATTTACCTATTGAATTTTCTTGTTGAAGTGACAAGTTTGAGAAAATCATCATTTTTGTTGATGTGGTTGCCACTAGGCATTCCACATAAGCCTTTTCGGCCGGAAACGTTCCAGCCAGAACAATTCAAAAATAGTTCCAGCCGAAACTGTGAGGGCCGACGCGACCAGTCGTACAAGTGACCGGTCGTTTGAACCACATATAAAAAAGAATTATTTTTTGCATTAAAAAAACCAAATCAATCAAGTGTGAAGATAATAAGAGTTATTTTAGCAAAGAATCCTTTTTTTTCAAATAAAGTGGCATTTTGGAGCAAGTAGGAAGATTATAAAGGGGCAAATACTTCTAATTTTGTAAAGGGGCGAAGATTTTGAATTTTTTCAGAAGGCATCTGCCCTTTCCAAGTAGGTTATTTGAAATTATTTTTTCAATCATGCTTAATTTACAATATTAGATGGTTTTTTGGAAATTAAATATTTTTTAGATTAACCATATTCTTTAGTCACTGTAATACGACGATAACCATTTCTTGGCCATATATGCAACACTATTTAGTACTAAAAATTATATTATATTTTATTTCTTAATACTTGACTCAAATTCTCTATATTTATTAGCTAAGTGATTTCAAGAAATTAATGTTATTAAATCACATTTATATGTACATTTCATATAGTCAAATGTATCTAATTGAAATATATACTTAAAATTTCTTACTTTTAATCAATGGTCCTAAATTTCTTGAGCCTTATTTTTTCATTTTCTAAATTATAAAAATTGGACTTCAAGTCAAATGATCTAAATGGATGAAATTTACACATTTTAAGTTTAAGAATGCAAAATTATTTATACATTTCACTAATTACATTATTTTTGTTAAGAACCGACAAAACATTATTAGATATATAACCTTTTTAGTTCAAATCGCTAAATTTTGAAGATATGCATATTTGCATGTGTTGTTTTTAGGTTCAAAGAACAAAATTTTGAAGATCTAAATATTTCTTGCAATAAGGAATAAGAGGACTAGATCAAGGTTGTATGCTTGTAAAAGGGATGATAAGATGAAAGGTCATACATTACGTAGTCAACAACAATCTATTGTTGTTCAAGATCAACTTGATGATGCTCAAGAAACATCTACTTGGGTAGGAGATAAAAAAAAAATTTCTGGAATGAAAAATTTGATGAAAATGGATGAAGATAATCTTTTCATGGAAAATCCATCTAAAAATATGATACCTGAAAACAAATTAAAATTGCATTGTAAGAATTTGTGGGATGATTATTTTAAAAATAAGTCAATAGTTGGAAGAGCACAATTATTTGCTAAGTTATTTAGGAAAAGGGAAATGAAAGTTGTCTTGGACTTGTTGGGTGTTGGTAATAAGAAAAGTTCTAGTGATACATTAGTAAAAGAAACTATAATTGAAAAATTACAAGAAGCATTGAATTGTATTGAGAGCACAAGTCGAGGTGTTGATTTAAGTGTTGCACGTAGAGCATTGATGACTATGATTACTAGTAAGGAATTGACTCATAAAAAACAAGTTAATGCAATTTCTTAATTAATGAATGTATCTAGAAGAATTGTTGAAAGATACATTAGGAAGAGAAATATGTTGGATGAAAACATCAAAAAGAATTGTGTAAATATCTGTAGGGTTCCTAGAAAAGACAAAATTTCTGAAGATGTAAAGAGACAAGTCATTGATTATTAGACCAACCAATCTCATGTTTCTTCCAATAGAAGTGATACTAAACAGATGATAGATGAAGATGGTAAAAATATTACACATTCAAAACATTTCTTAGATACAACACAAAGTGAATTGTTTGAAGCATTCAAGAAAGAATTTTAAGAGGTAAAGATTTGCCAAAGGACGTTTGAGAGATTTCGTCCTTGCTTTGTACGCATAAATAAGGTATGTGAAACTTGTTGTTGTCGAAATCATGTTGAATTTCATCTACACTTGCAATCATATAAGAAGTTCATGGCAACAATTAATCCAAATCTAGTCATTCCTACAAGTACAACACAATTTGTGAAGTCTATTTTATGTGATAAATTAGAAGATTCTGATGAGTTCATAATACAATGTATAAAAGGTGAATGCAATGATTGTGGATTTTTGAGTAAGTTTGTGTTGCAAACTGAGAATATTGATATTCATGCACTAGTTATATGGAAGAGATTTGAATATGAGACATATCAAAGTAAGTCAGGAACTGAATCCAAAAAAATTATGTTGAAAGAGAGTGAATTGCCCTACATTCAGTTTATAAATAGATTTCGTAATATGATATAACATTATCATGGTGCAAGGTGGCAGGCTAAACAGTTTCATGATTCAAAGAATTGTTTTCCACCAGGTTGTATTCTTTCAATTGTAGATTTCTCTAAGAACTATACATTTAGTACTCACACATAGATTCAAAGTCAATATTATCATTCTGATCAAGTTGCAATATTTGTACAAGTTTTCTATAGACATGCACAATTTCATGTGGATGGTATGGAGAGTACTAAAAATGAATGCATTATCATCAAGGAGGACCATTTATATATCAGTGATGATACATGCCATGATAGGAGCTATGTAGCACATTGTTTTGGAATGTTTTTTAAAGATATTAAAGATCGTGGGATAGAATGTACACAACATTGGATTTGGTCAAATGGATGTGCTGGTAAGTACATTAGATTTGAAATTGATTATTTAAATTGTTTTTTTTTAATATATATGATTTGATTATATATAACAGGTCAAAAGTTTAAATATATATATTTAATATATATGTTATTCATGTTAGGGCAATTTAAGTCTACAAAAGATTTTAACTGGTTATCCCTACAACATGCTCGACATAGCATAAACTTTTTGTGGAACTTCTTTGAGAGTGGACATGGAAAAGGAGAGCATGATGGAGCAGGAGCATGTGTGAAGCGTGCACTTCACCAACATGAACTTGTAGGTAAATTGTCTTCATAGATATATATATATATATATATACATGTGGGTTGTCCAATTTTCTAAAGAAAGAGCTTTTGTACAGGTAACACCATACGTAGTTCTAATGATATTATTGAATGGTGCAAAAATCATTTTGTTGGTCATGATACAACTTACAACAAGCATTATTTTTGGGAAGTTAAATGTATATTATATATATATATATATATATAATTTCTTAAACATTCTTGGTGTTCTTGAATTATTTTTAAAATTCAGGTGTATATATATATAAAATCTATTAAACATTCTTGGATAAGCATGTGCTCATCTATCGTAAAGGATCTATGTCATGCATGTGTGTAGCATCTATCGACGATGGTATGTCTGCTAGAACATATGGATCATCACTCACTGATGCATCATGAATGATAGTATGAGAGTGCAACAAATATCGACCCAACCAATCTGATGTCATCTCATCCACCTGTGTGGCTATAGTAGCAATACTTGAAAATATGGACTGTCGAGTGTCATCTAGCACACTATCTGCAGCATGTGCTAGCTCCGTACTCTTGGGAAGAACCACAAGGTTCTAACACATGCATGACCCCTTAGGACCACATATGACCGCTTGTGACAACATTTGGTCTTTCATGGTCCTAATAGGTCCTAAGGGGTGGACATGTGTTGCAAGGGATCTTAAGTGGTCCTAAGGGGTCACGCATCTGTTAGAAAACATGTGTCACCCCTTAAGACCACATATGATCCCCTGCGACAACATTTGATCCTATGTGGTCCTAATAGGTCCTAAGGGGTGCACATGTGTTGCAAGCACCATTAAGTGGTCCTATGGGGTCACGCATGTGTTCTAACACATGCATGAACCCTTAAGACCACATATGACCGCTTATGACAACATTTGGTCTTTTGTCGTCCTAATAGGTCCTAAGGGGTGGACATGTGTCTAAAGGGGCCTTAAGTGGTCCTAAGGGGTCACACATGTGTTAGAACACATAACACATGCATGACCCCTTAGGACCACTTAAGGCCCCTTGCGACAACATTTGGTCCTATGTGGTCCTAATAGGTACTAGGGGGTGCACATGTGTCGCAAGGGGCCTTAAGTGGTCCTAAGGGGTCACGCATGTGTTAGAACACATGCATGACCCCTTAGAACCACTTATGGCCCCTTGCAACACCATTTGATCTTATGTGGTCATAATAGGTCCTAAGGGATCCACATGTGTAGCAAGGGGCCTTTAGTGGTCCTAAGGGGTCATGCATATATTCTAACACATGTGTGACCCCTTAGGACCACTTAAGGCCCCTTGTGACAATATTTGGTCCTATGTGGTCCTAATAGGTCCCAAGGGGTGCACATGTGTCACAAGGGGCCTTAAGTGGTCCTAAGGGGTCACGTATGTGTTAGAACACATGTTTGACCCCTTAGGACCACATATGACCCCTTGAAACAACATTTGGTCCTATGTGGTCCTCATATGTCCTAAGGGGTGCAAATGTGTCGGAAGCACCTTAAGTGGTCCTAAGAGATCACGCATGTGTTAGAACACATGTGTGACCCCTTAGGACCACATATGACCCCTTGTGACAACATTTGATCTTTTGTGGTCCTAATAGGTCCTAAGGGGTGCACATGTGTCACAAGAGGCCTTAAGTGGTCCTAAGGGGCCATGCATGTGTTCTAACACAAGTGTGACCCCTTAGGACCACATATGACCCCTTACGACAAAATTTGGTCTTTTGTAGTCCTAATAGGTCCTAAGGGATGGACATGTGTCGCAAGGGGCCTTAAGTGGTCCTAAGGGGTCATGCATGTATGAGAACACATGTGTGACCCCTTACGACCACATAGGACCCCTTGTGACAACATTTGGTCCTATGTGGTCCTAATAGGTTCTAAGGGGTGCACAAGTGTCGCAAGGCACCTTACGTGGTCCTAACGGGTCACCCATCTGTTCTAACACATGTCTGACCTTTTAGGACCACATATGACCCCTTGCAACAACATTTGGTATTTTGTGCTCCTAATAGGTCTTAAGGGGTGTCCATGTGTTGCAAGGGGCCTTAAGTTCTCCCAAGGGGTCATGCATGTGTTAGAACACATGTGTGACCCTTTAGGACCACATATGACCCCTTGTGACAACATTTGGTCCTATGTCATCATAATAGGACCTAAGGGGTGCACATGTGTTGCAAGGGGCCTTAAGTGGTCCTGACGGGTCACACATGTGTTCTAACACATGCGTGACCCCTTAGGACCACATATGAGCCCTTGTGACAACATTTGGTCTTTTGTGGGCCTAATAGGTCCTAAGGGGTGGACATGTGTCGCAAGGGGCCTTAAGTGGTCCTAAGGGGTCATGCATGTGTTCTAACACATGCGTGACCCCTTAGGACCACTTAAGGCCCCTTATGACAACATTTGGTCCTATGTGGTCGTAATAGGTCCTAAGGGGTGCACGTGTCACAAGGAGCCTTAAGTGGTCATAAGGGGTCATGCATGTGTTAGAACACATGTGTGACCCCTTAGGACCACATATGGCCCCTTGCAACACCATTTGGTCTTATGTGGTCAGAATACGTCCTAAGGGGTGCACATGTGTAGCAAGAGACCTTTAGTGGTCCTAAGGGGTTACGTATGTGTTCTAACACATGTGTGACCCCTTAGGACTACTCAAGGAACCTTGCGACAAAATTTGGTCCTATGTGGTCCTAATAGGTCCTAAGGGGTGCACATGTGTCGCAAGGGGCCTTAAGTGGTCCTAAGGGGTCACACATGTGTTATAACACATGTGTGACCCCTTAGGACCACATATGACCCCTTGCGACAACATTTGGTCTTTTGTGGTCCTAATAGGTCCTAAGGGGTGCACATGTGTCACAAGGGACCTTAAGTGGTCCTAAGGGGTCACGCATGTGCTCTAACACATGTGTGACCCCTTAGGACCACATATGACCCCTTGCGATAACATTTGGTCTTTTGTGGTCCTAGTAGGTCTTAAAAAGTGGACATGTGTCGCATGGGGCATTAAGTGGTCCTAAGGAGTCACACATGTGTTAGAACACATGCGTGACCTCTTAGGACCACCTATGATCCCTTGCGACACCATTTGGTCCTATGTGGTCCTAATAGGTCCGAAGGGGTGCACATGTGTTGTAAGGGGCCTTAAGTGGTCCTAAGGGGTCACGCATATGTTAGAACACATGCCTGACCCCTTAGAACCACATATGGCCCCTTGCAACCGCATTTGGTCTTATTTGGTCATAATAGGTCCTAAGGGGTGCACAAGTGTAGCAAGGGGCCTTTAGTGGTCCTAAGGGGTCATGTGTGTGTTCTAGCACATGTATGACCCCTTAGGACCATTAAGGTCCCTTGCAACAACATTTGGTACTATGTGGTGCTAATAGGTCCTAAGGGGTGCACATGTGTCACAAGGGGCCTTAAGTGGTCCTAAGGGGTCACACATGTGTTAGAACACATGTGTGACCCCTTAGGGCCACTAAAGGCCCCTTGCGACAACATTTGGTCCTATGTGGTCCTAAAAGGTCCTAAGGGGTGCACATGTGTCACAAGGGGCCTTAAGTGGTCGTAAAGGGTCACGAATGTATGCGTGACCCCTTAAGACCACATATGACTCCTTGCAACATCATTTGGTCCTATATCATCCTAATAGGTCCTAAGGGGTGCACATGTGTCGTAAGGGGCCTTAAGTGGTCCTAAGGGGTCACGCATGTGTTAGAACACATGTGTGACCCCTTAGGACCACATATGATCCCTTGTGACAAAATTTGGTGTTTTGTGGTCCTAATAGGTCCTAAGGGGTGCACATGTGTCACAAGGGGCCTTAAGTGGTCCTAAGGGGTCACGCATGTGTTCTAACACATGTGTGACCCCTTGGGATGACATATGACCCCTTGCAACAACATTTGGTCTTTTGTGGTCCTAATAGGTCCTGAGGGGTGGACATGTGTTGCAAGGGGCCTTAAGTGGTCCTAAGGGGTCATGCATGTGTTACAACATGTGCATAACCCCTTAGGAACTTATAAGACCCCTTGTGACAATATTTGGTCATATGTTGTCCTAATAGGTCCTAAGGGGTGCACATGTGTCGCAAGGGGCCTTAAGTGGTCCTAAGGGGTCACGCATGTGTTTTAACACATGCGTGACCCCTTAGCACCACATATGACCCCTTGTGACAACATTTGGTCTTTTGTAGTCCTAGTAGGTCCTAAGGGGTGGACATGTGTCACAAGGGGCCTTAAGTGGTCGTAAGGGGTCACACATGTGTTAGAACACATGCGTTACTCCTTAGGACCACATATGACCCCTTGCAACACAATTTTGTCCTATGTGGTCCTAATAGATCATAAGGGGTGCACATGTGTCACAATGGGCCTTAAGTGGTCCTAAGGGGTCACGCATGTGTTCTAACACATGCATGACCCCTTAGGACCACATATGACCCCTTGTGATAATATTTGGTCTTTTGTGGTCCTAATAGGTCCTGAGGGGTTGATATGTGTCACAAGGGGCCTTAAGTGGTCCTAAGGGGTCACACATGTGTTAGAACACATGTGTGACCTCTTTAGACCACATATGACCCTTGCGACACCATTTGGTCCTATGTGGTCCTAATAGGTCCTAAGGGGTGCACATGTGTCACAAGGGGCCTTAAGTGGTCCTAAGGGGTCACGCATTTGTTAGAACACATGCATGACCCCTTAGGACCACATAGGCCCCTTGTGACACCATTTGGTCTTATGTAGTCATAATAGGTCCTAGGGGGTGCACTTGTGTAGCAAGGGGCCTTTAGTGGTCCTAAGGGATCATATAAAATAATTATATACTCCTTATGATGTATACATACACATACATACATACATACACCTCAGGACATGCTATGAGTGGTTGTTTGTGGTCATTAGGGGTCACACGTGTGTGACCCCTCAGGACCACACATGACCCCTCATAACATGTCTTGAGGTGTATGTATGTCCACCTCAAGACATGCTATGAGTGGTCATTTGTGGTCTTGAGGGGTCACACATGTGTCTGACCACATGTGTGACCCCTCAGGACCACACATGACCCCTCATAGCATGTCTTGAGGTGTATGTATGTCCTAAGGCATATATAATTATTTGATGTGTATTTATGTATGTACGCACGTATGTATTTATGTATGTGTATGTACATGTATGTGTGTATGTATGTAAGTAGACATAGGTATGTATGTGTATATATTTTTATGTATGTGTATGTCCTAAGATGTACATATAATTATTTTACATCTATGTATGTACATGTATGTAGGTAGGTATTTATGTTTGTGTATGTTTGTATGTAGGTTTGTATGTATGTGTATGTAGGTGTATGTATGTATGTGTACGTATGTATGTAGGTTTTATATGTATGTATGTGTATGTATTTACATATGTATGTGTGTATTTATTTTCTAATATTCTAAACTAATATGATAGAATATATACAAAAAATATATTTTTTAAAAAAAATTTAAAAAAAAAACTATTTTCTATTAAAAATGATTTTAAAAAAGTAATATAAATTAATATGTTAAAATAAATACATTTTTTTTTTTAAAATAAGGTACTTACTGTCGAAACCCTTCTGGCTGGATCTCTGAGACTTTTTGCACCCTCCTTCTTAACTCCAAGCCGCTCAATACAAAAATGAGCGGCTTGGGTAGATTTCGGCACCTATATAGGGCAAGGGATTTCCGGCTGGAAACTCCTTGCCACGATAGCGCAACATGGCTACCGAATGGTGCCAAATCAGTCCGGCCAGAACCCTTTCGGTCGAAATAGGCATTGTTAGCCTAAAGTGCAACACAGATCCATACAATCACCCTAATACTTTAGACATTGATAAAATTAGATCATGTAAAACTGTATAATGTATAAAAATTAATTTTTGAGCTATCCCATTTATCTATTTTTGACTAACCATCTATGGTCCATCATTAGTTATGAAGGGTGTATTAACTAAAGATTAGAGTGGTTCACTTGAGTAAATCACAATATACAAGCTTGATGAATTATAAGTTGGATTCTTAAGTTTTTCTGCATGGTGAGTATCCATTTGTTACTTGTGGAATTAGTCACTGTATAGAAAACTTGTGAACTTCTTGTGAGATTTGCTGATTTTATAGCATTGAATTGGGGAAAATTTTAGAGTCTTCGGTAATGATGAGAGTCCTTTTTTTTTAAAGCCAAAAATCAATGACATAATAATAATCCATGTAAGTCACAACACTAACTATGAGCTTTCTAATAAATTGTAATATTACATGTACTGTACAAACAAGTTCAACTACTCTACTTCAGATGAATTATAGGCATACTAAATTAAATATACAAGATTGATTTATCAATTATGCTTATGCAGTTAATTAAATAATAATGCACTAGATATATTTGTCTCATCAAAATTGGGCTGGCATATTGTGGGCCACAAGTAGTAAAAATACTGATTGTTCTATCCAATCAAAACATATTTAATTGACTAGTTCACACAGATGACTTTTAATTACTCATGAAACATGCTCTAGTGTCAACAAAATATATTAGCGAGTCCATAAAATTTCATAAGAATATAACATGGATTGTGGAAATCTCATAGCTTTAATCAAAATATTCATTAATCAGATTTATGCAAAATTTTATCTTGTCTTTGTGACATTGGAGCCATACAACTTACACAGTATAAAATGTAATGACAACATTGCAAATATTATTTAGCCATTTTTTGTAGGTTCTTGAAAAATTACTCTACAAGATCTGGAATTTGGAGAAGCAGATGAGATCAATGTAAGAGTGGATAGCCAAAAACACTTATTTGGAATAGTCATCTCATGAGAACAATATATCTCTTCCATTTGTTCCTTGAAGAACAACCAAAAAGTAGTTAATCTATGGTTGTTCCAATTTTCCATTGTCAAATAAATAAAATCTGGAAGCTTAAACCATTGTAAGTAGTCTTAAGAGAAGAGAGTATAGTATCTAAGGTTTGAGAAGAGTGTAGAATTATACAAAGAATATCTAGTGTAAACATTTTTAGGTCTTTTGTAGCCTTTTAAATGAAAATATTAGAATTGTTTGGCTACTCTCAAAATTTTAACTTTACTAATTTATATTGGGCAATTATAATTTTACTTTGTTTATTTCATATCTTGGTAAAAAGTAATAACCTCAAGATCATGGGAAGCAAAATAAACATAAAATTCATTTCACAGTTCAAATCTAACACTAGTATTAGAATAATAATGATAGATAAAACCACAAAACCAATGCCTACATTTGATAGATAACAGCAGAAAAAAAAATTAAATGAAATGAAATAAAACACAAGCAAGAATGATTTGGCTGTGTACAAATTTTCCAACCTCAACTCATAAATAGCACTTACATTGGACCTTAAAACATGTCACTAAAAATACACACTAAGAAGTTTGATGGAAAGGATTGGGTCACCTTGATTAATCATATGGATGTTTTTCTTATGTATATCAAATTCTATTTGGGTAATATTTAAAACTTGAATAATTTGTTTGGTATCAATGTTTATATAGCCAAACAAAAAGACTTTCAATGTCACTTAATTAGTTTTTACATAAGAGCTCCAAATGTAGTATGATATTATTGTGACAAAATTTACTTTAATCAATTTACTAACCTTTGACGAAAAACTTAATCACAATTATGAACCTAATATTTAATTTTTTAAATATGAAAGCTTGTAGAATGAAAATGGATTTTAATTTTAATTTGCTCTAAATTTCAAATAAATTAAAGTCCATGAATTATAGGAAAAATAATTTACTTGGCTACTAATGTGGTTTTAACTTATTTTGAAATTAACTACACAAAAAGACTACAATCTTCATTATGTACATTCATTAGACATATTGTAAAAATATGAATTATAATAAGCCCATCACATGAATAATGAGTGGCGAAGTCGATGAATTCGTAGGATTCATAAGAATCTTTACCTGCCACTTGAGTGCACTGTGCCATTCATGGTGTTTCAGAGTTCTCTCCCTTAGCTTGTGGCCCTTGTATTGGGTTCTATAAGGAATGCACCAAAATAAAACTATAATATGACACACTACTTAATTAAGAGAAACTTTAATTGTTATCTCTATAGTTAAAGAAGCATCTAAAAGAAAGAACAAATAATCTTTAATTTTTTATATCTAGATAAAATCTAAATATAATACTAGATAAGATTGTAAATAGTTATTTTTTAAATAATGTTAATCAAAATACAAACTGCTCAATTTATTTAGTTCTGTTAATGATGGTATTTCTCAATGATAAGCATTAAAATATATATTTTTTAATTTTTACTAAGGATTTTCAATTCTCATGAATCCCTCCAAAAGTATCTTTGTGCAATAGAAATAGTTGAAAAATAATTAAAATTAATCAATCTTTTATGCAAAAAAAATTAAACTATTGAAAATTGAGATATCTTGAAAACACATATTAGAAACACATATTAGATTAAAGCATATACTAAGATATCAAAAATAAATGTAAACAGTATGTTATTTGTTTGTGTACAAGATTTTCCAGAACATAATTTGGTGATAGGAAAATCATCTAATCATCCAACCATCACCAAATTTTACTTAAACATAAATTTTACCATTACTAATTAATGTTACCACATACAATTAATGTTACCATAATTAATTAAACCCTTCACTGGTGTTCAAGTATAAGGGTCTCAGGTGTGGTAATTTTTCGAAAAGCCACGTGTATCAAAGACAATAGTTGCCCAAACCTTATTTCTTTTCAAGCAAAGCATTGCAAGTAACATTGTCTGTGGTCTGTCATAACTTTTTGATCGCACCCTTCTAATTGTTCTCATTCATATAAATTTTTGTTAGGGTTTTTTTTAATATTATACTCTTCTAGAGCCTTGGTCACCACTGGAACAGTTTTTTTTTTTTGGAATACTACTAAAATGGTGATTAGTGAGAATCTATAAAACTTATAGAGTATTCTGTATGACAATTACTTAGAATAAAAATAGTACTATTATCTGGAAATGGAAGAATAGATAAATATTATTATTTAAATTACAAAAAATTATTAAATTTGAACTATAAACATGCACTTTGATAAACTAAAATTCTTGAATATGATTGCACCCAACTGATGCATACGGCAGGAATTTTCTTCATTAAAACAATAGTGCAAAGCATGTACGTGACAATATATATGGCGTGACATTGACAAGATAACATTTTTGAATAGCTAATACAAATCACTACCAACTGACAATAACGTCGTCTCTTCCGTTTGTTTTGAAGAACAGCTTCAAGAGGAATGGCACATAATTTAACTTCATGAAAATGGTATTGGACATTACTAAGTCCCACCTTTCGTTGGAACGAAATTTATTGTTAATGTCCGTTTCACGTATGAGACATACGAGGTGGTTTCATTTGACAAATCACATAGATGTTAATAGTTTCCATTATAATATAATAAAATTAATGTCATCTTTGTCGACCTGCAAGATCGAGTGTATACTACGCTCAGTCCACCAGCTGGTAGAGCGTGAATTTTTGTTGGTTTTTGTAAGGAGCCCTTTCTTCCTTATACGTACGGGCAACGATGCTCAACTGATTGTTTTTATGTGGGATTTAAGAGAACCATGCCTATGAGAGGTAACGAAAGCCAACCAAGAGGACTAAGAGCAACCATAAGTAGCATGATTCCTTGATCTTTTAGGTTGAGAGTCTTTTGACAAAAATCTCAAGTCCCTTCTAACAAGCTAACTATGTCATTGTTTGCACCCACATGTCAATATTACAAGAGGTACTACTTATAGCATTGTAAAATGTTGATCCTAACAATTTCACAATAGATTTAGTACCAACTTTGGCATGTATGTCTAATTAGGTGTGTATGTGGCTAATTTTGAGACCATTTTGGTAAACTAGGTTGATTCTCTTATTGTTGGGCTTTTTGTTAGAACACTTTTTTAGGACTAGGGTGTCCAATGTCGCTATCCTAGGAAAATGGACTCAACTTTTGAGACATGAAAGTGCACACCTTGGAATTTGTGCGATCCCAACTTTTGTTGTCAACTCGTCCTAAAAACTTGTTCAAAAAAGGTGTAATGTGCTTGTAAATACAACTCCCTTTCCCATTTCAAAGTTTGGTTTAATATCCTAACTAGTACAATCTAATCTAGCACATTCAAGGAGAAAAAAGAAAAAGGAAAATCTAAATAGAAAGTCGATGATTCAAGCATTCATGCATTTAAGTCTATTACACATGTTATGATATTTCATATTATGAGTATGCACTAACATGTTCCAAGACTAGGGGATGACCCTTTGGTGAAATGGTTTCACTGCTTGCCAATAGTTCCTACAACTGACATTCAGACCCCATGGTTCATCTCTACTGTGTTACCTTAGGGAGAACTAATGAGAAATGGTGGGGCTTCTTGACTATAGCGCCTACATCCTTGGTTCAAAACATAAAGTTTTAGAGTGGGAATAAAGAAAATGAGCAAGAGTGGAAGAGTAAAGACTGAAACTAGGGTTTCGGGTGGACGAGTTGCAAGGAAGGAGGGTCACGATGAAGGGGATTTAGAGGATGATGGTAATGGTTATGCTTTGTCTTTTGTGTGGTGGTGGGATTTTTCTTACTTTGTGTAGTAGATAGTATGTTATGGCTTTGTGCAATGGTTGGCTTGCGGGGCTTGTTGTGGCTTCACACAATAGTGAGCATGTTGTGGCCTCTCATTGTGGACAACATACTACTTTTTTTTGTTTTGTGAGGGGTGGTCTTGCTTTTGTTTCAAGCTTGGAAGGACCTATCATTGACGATCCAGTTTCTAGATGTGAAGGCTCTAGCTTTTGGTGGAGGCCTCATTGGTGGGTTTGTTTTATTTATGTAGATCCTCTACTATTTTTGGTAGTTGTGCTATGATTTTGTTCTTGGATGGCATGGTTGAGGTTTGTTCTACCCCTTATGAGATTTGCCTCCTTATTCTTTGTGGGGTATGATTTTTCTTTGTGTTTATCTTTTCATACACATTTTTTTTTGCTCGTGTATGTGGCCTCGTTGTTTTCCCTAATCTTGAGTAGTTTTTTTTTAATTTTGTTTGGAGCCATTTTCATTAGCCTCTATTTTTGGTTAAGGATTTTATCTTGTTTTGAGAAGAAGTTTGGTCTGGTGAGTTTAGATGGAGCCAAGGGATTTTTTTAGGTTTTTAATTTCCAAGTGTGGCCTTATGTTGCTCCTTCCTAGTCCTTTTTTGTGTTACTCCTATGGCAGTGGAATCTTCTCCTACATAGGTTGGGATCTCTTGTGGAAAAAGACCAGGTTTTGGCTCTCTCAACTTTATTCTTCCTCTTTGATTGCTCCTATTGACAACAATAATGACTTTGTGGGAGAGGTTGGATGTCATTTTAAGGGGGATTTTACTACTCTAACATTGCACCATGGCTTCATGGGAGTGGGAACGACTTGTGTCTAGATATTTTTACTATTGGTTTCTTCCTCTATAGTCCCTATTTTGGTGAGGTTTTCTTATGTTGAGATGGATGGGCTTTGTAGAAGAGATCGGGACTTGTTGTAAGGGGGATTTTGATCAAACTGTCCTAATGGTCATGGTAGCAATTCTAAAACCCTTTGTGAAGGTTTGGGGAGCCTATCAAAATCATTTGTTGCTCTTCTTTGTCAAGTTCTTGGCTTATTTGGAGGAGTTAACGATGCCCATATTTTGAAGGTTATGAGAGCCTTTTCAAAACCTAGTCACCCAAGTATTTTCTTTATGTTATGTTTTAATTTTACTAGGCCTTAAGGTTATGGTAGCTTTGCATAATTACAAAGCAATAAACTAGAAAACTTACAAGAATATTTCACTAAATAAGAAAAATAAAGAGAATGAGTGAATTTTTTTTATTAAGGATCAAATAAGTTTTGAGGGGACCCAGAACCCCTTACAACGAGTTTTGAAGGGACCTACTGATTTTTCAAGGATCTAGTACCCAAAGAAGAATGCTCCCAGAAGATACAACATAGATAATTAGCATCCCAACCACAACCTAATGAACAAAGTAAAATCATTAGAGAACTAGATAATAGAAGAAGTAGATTGAAGCCATACTTATACAACACCAAGAGAAACAAAATCCAAGGGTTTTATCAAGGCTTCCTTAACTCGCAACAAATACCAAGGGTTTTTCTAGGCACCCATAACCTGAGCATTTTCTAGGAAAATATCCCATCACCATAACAACTAGATCCTTGAAAAAAAGCATAAAGGAACAATCTAGAATCAGGGGACTTTGAAAGGCTCCCCAAACCTTCATATTGGGTTTTGAAATGTCTCCCAGAACCATCAAGTTGAAGCTCCCTTCCAACACAAGTCCTCTCTGCCATAGTAGGAAAAGGAACCACCTCATTAGGAGTTGAAAAGAAACTGACCACCAACTAAATATTCCAAACACCATTCAATCCCACAATATCCAAAGACAAGGGATTGAAACAACACCATTTTTCTAGAAAATTGAGTTTTAGAGAGGCTCCCAGAACCTTAAACATTAAATGAGGCACAAACCAATCATTCACCCTGCAAACAAACTCCATCAGATTCTCCACTTCCATAGGAGAAACATGACAACTTGACCCAGTAGGAAGGATATGAAAGCAGTCACACAACCAGCCTCAAGAAGCAGGGCAGCAAGAGCCCCCAAAAGGCTCCATCCAACAACACCCAACCAACCACTCTTCCCCTCAATAGAAGAGAAATTCACCTTAATAGAACAAGCTAAGAAGGAGAGTAGGATGAGAACCAAAGTAGCAATAGAACCCCTCAAGAACAAGATAGAATCAGATACTTGCACAAGGTCCTTAGAGAAAGTAAAGGAAAAGCCTCCTTGGATATCAAAGAGATCTTGAGGTCAAGAGGCACAAGCAAAGAAATGAGGCAAACGACAACCACAAGCAGAATCCTCACCAAAGCAATGACCAAATAGAGGACCAAAGGCACCACAACACCCACCGAGCAAGAAAAATAGGTGGGACCAACAAGCCCCAAGAGGATACCCAAAAATGCGAGAGAAGAGGGCCAAGTGAACCCCCAACACAAATATTTGCAACCGCCATCTCCAAGAAACACTTGAGCAATAACTCTTGATAGCATTAGAGCCCTATCCATGACCAGATGACCACTACCTATAGTAGATCTAGAAGGAAAAATAGAAACCAAAATGGTAGGGGACTGGAAAACAACAACTTCTCCATCAAAATCTCCAACATCTCCAACACCTACCTCATCACTCGAAATCCTAGCTCCTCCACCATGCACGCAAACCTAGCAATCGCAATAGAAGCCTCTCCAACCCATGAAGGAGAAAGAGAGAGAAGCCCAAGGTTGAGGAAGGAAACGACCCCAGGGAACCCAAGCCAGCCTGAGAGTAACACCATCTAATGGCCAGAACAAGAAGCCAATGATAGGAGCCCCAAACTAGAGAGGAACCGCCTGAGAGAAGACGCAGAACAACCCAAAGCAATGAAAGAGAAGAAACTGCAAAGAGCCCAATAACCGCCAAAGCAAATAGGGTTGCAGAGCCATTGTAGTCCCCACTATCCTCACCATCCTCAGCCTCTACAACCCCTACAATGTCGCCATCTCTGGAAGCCCTAGAGCCCCCGCTCTTGCTCTTACCCATTTTAAATTTCAAATATGTTAGAGAATGAGTAAATGTTTTTATATATAACAATTAACATTTTGATTTATTTAATAAGTTTTTTTGGTTCATAAGAACTAGTGAATTAATTTTTAAAATCAGAAATTTGATTTATCAAATAAGAAGATTATAAAAATTTGTAAATACAGAATTAACTTAGATTATTTTTACAATTATAGATTTAAACCATAATATTTAATAATAAATATAAATATTGAGAATGAAAAAAAAAAACACACATCTATATATATATAGAATTAACAATACCATAATTAAAGTGATTAAAATTATTTATAAAAAAATTTAGATAACAATTTTCAGGATGAGACCTACTAAATTCTCTACTGAAAATATTTTGTTAGAAGGAAATGTTTACGTTGTTTAACATATATTTAATTCTTGTATGACAATCTCCAAAAGCAAATTTTGGAAGATTGCAGAGAGGTTGCCTAGGTTGTAAGAAATATCAATTTATCTCTTATTTTTCACGATAGAGAAAAGTTAGCGATCGGACGATCCAAGGAGAGCAAACCGGCTTGAAGTTCATTGAAAAGACAAGCAAATTGTATATTGTGCCAATCTCCAAAACTAGAAACAAACTGCGTTGTAGAAAGACAAGGAAAGCTTCGCCATTGAACAATGTTCACGTTTTTAAACAAGCCAGCAGGAAATTCATTAGAACAACTAAGATCACCGTGCCGGAAGTTCATTGAAGAAAGTGAATTGTCTTGTCGGTATGCCGATCTTCACAACTGGAAACATAATGTTTAAATTTTGGAAGATTACGAAGAAAAAAAAGAGATTTTTTTATAGTTCAAGATGTTGGACAGTCTGTTTATAAAAATGTTATATATTATTATAATCTAAAATTAGAAGGAGATTGCACGGTATGTCATATGAAATACCAATATAAAAAATATCATTATAGTTTTTTATCATGATATCTTCAAAACTAGAAAGAGAGTGCATCTTATGTTACAGGTGTGATAATTGTCTGTTATGATAATCTTCAAAATTGAAAAGAGATTGCATATTATGTCATAGGAAATATCAATATCAACAATCTTGTGATAATTGTCTGCTCTGAGAAAGAGACTACATCTTATGTCATAGGAAATATCAATATCAACAATGCTGTGACAATTATCTACTATGATAATCTCCAAAATTAAATAAAGACTGCATCATATGTCATAGGAAATATCAACATAAACAATGTCTATTATGATAATCTTTAAAATAAAACACAGACTGCATTTTCTGTTATAAGAAATATCAATATCAACAATACTGTGATAATTGTCTTTTCTGATTAAAAACAGACTGCATCGTATATCATAAGAAATACGAATATAAATAATACTGTGATAATCTAAAAAAATTAAAAAGAGACTTCATCCTATATCATAGGAAATATCAATATCAGCAATGCCAGAGGTTAGACAATATGAGCGGGACATCTCTTCCTGTACATATAAATTATTGTCACTCGCTATGATTTTTTCCAACAGTGTGTCAGTTCCTTTTCTTTGATGTCATATACCCAAAGAGTGATGGCGAACCCAGGCCTTGGCCTAACCTCTATTATTTTATTTATTATGATTCTTATTAGTGTTATCATTTTTATTATTGATATTTTGCTTCAATGGAAATGGTATGTGAGCACCAGAAAACACTGTCAGGAGAATCCTGACAGAAGGATTGAGAAGGGTGTACACTCACCTGACAGATGGATTGAGAAGAGTGTACACTCTGTGCGAGAGTTTCTATATGATGAACTTGTAGCCGCAACTGGGAACTTCAGTAATGTCATTGGAGAGGGTGGTTCCGGGAAAGTCTACAAAGGCACTCTGTCAAACACAGATAAAATGGTGGCTGTTAAAAGGATAAAATCAAATTCTGACCAAGGCAAGAAAGAGTTCGAGTCAGAAGTTATCATAAACAGTAACATTTTACACCGTAACCTTGTTAAATTTCTGGGATGGTGCCACCAGAAGGACGATTTCTATCTCGTCTACGAATATCTCTGTGGAAACAGTCTCGACAAATATATTTTGGGTAAGCCAAGAAGTGTACTATGCTGGGTAAACAGATACAGAATAGCCTGTAACATAGCTTCTGTTCTCCATTATCTTCACGAGAATTGCCCAGAGACAATTCTGCATAGAGATATCAAGGCCGCTAACGTGATGTTGGATTCAGATCTCACAGCCAAGCTGGGGGATTTCGGTCTAGCGAGAAAGCTGAAACCTGGAAAGGAAGAGCATACCACATGTCAAGCCGGTTCATTTGGATATATGGCTCCGGAAATCTTGCAAACCGGAAAGGCCACTCGAGAATCAGACGTGTACAGCTTTGGAGCACTCGCTCTTGCAATTGCCTGCGGAAAGCAACCGGCAGACATGAGCACAGATAACCCTGGTTGCAGTTTGGTAAAGTCGGTTTGGCAGTGCAAGAGAGGTGGGAGAATAGTAGATGCGGCCGATGAAAAACTCAAGGGAATTTTCATTGTTGAGGAAATGGAGCGGCTTATGTCGGTGGGCTTGTTGTGTTGTCATCCTGAACCAACAGAAAGACCAACGATCGAAAAAGTGATGGCCATGTTGAAAACAAATGAAAAATTGCCCCCTATTCCTGATGATCTATATGGTAAGCCTCTTCAACTTGAATTAGGCTCGTCGTCGGTAGGGTCCTCGGACGGAAGTATTTCATGGTTATCCTCAACTTCTTCCCATTCGAATGTAACACAGTAGAGCTTTCCTTTGGTTGTACACATTTAGAATATATGCTGACAGTCCGATTATCATGTTCTTGTTTCTCATTTTGATTTTATGTAAATTGTTAAGATATTGGCTTGTATATTTCTGTTGAATTATTATTGTGTATATTATTATGTCACATTAATTTTTGAATGTTATGGCCACTGCGATAGTTTGTTTTGATTATTCATATTTGAATTTAAAAATTTAAAATCATATATATTTAAATCTAAAACTATTATCAATCATTATCATGGATTATAGATATATATTATGTTTCTAATATTTCTAACAATTTAATATATGTATAGAACAAATACATCTGTGATGTTTGTAAAATTGTATGATAAAATATTTATGAAGAATTCAAATAGTTAAACTGGGTGTTTCAAATATTGATAAAGAGGAGGAAATGGCACTTTTGAGAATATTGCATTTATTATAGTTGTCTCTCCACATTCCTCCCTTATGGACTTACAAACTTCTCTCATAGTATTGTAAGCTACAAGATTATTTCTCCTTTACACAACTCTATAGGGTTTTCTCTACAAATCCCATAGACTTCCACCACAATTTAACACATTTGCATACTATTCCAAATGATTTTCCTAGTCAACCACAACTCACGACATGTCACATCACACCTCTTATTCCTCAAAATGAGTGGGAAAGAAAAATTTTCAATGTTTAACTTTGATACCCTAACTCTAAAATTGAAGATCTTCTCTTGCATATCTAAGGCATTTCTACCCATCCATGTTCCTACTCAATCTAGCCACTTGTACAAGTTTTCCTTGTTAGCATGTGCAAACTTCCTAGTAATTTAATATCCATTCATTCAAACATGTTAATTCCTAAAACACTTTTTGGTTTGCATTGTATATGTGATTGCATGGTTTTAAGGCTTTATCTTTATTTTGTAGGACCGAGTCCCTAATTTTGTTCAAATTACATGAATTGGTGATTTATATGGATCAAACACGAAATGCATGCCAAACTTATTCTACCCTATCAATCCAAAAATGTGGAGGATGAATGGTCATCAAGTATTCTTCCACTAGCTCAAACCATAACCTTGATGATAGCATAGTATCCATCCTATGATCATCATACACTCTACATGCTCAATCCTACAATATTCAACATACAAACAAGTAGATGAACACAGACATGGGATGTGCATTTAAAATACTAAAACATCCAATACAGTTCTAAAAGGACATTCTAGGTGTGATATAAATTATGATGTCATGAATGAGGATGCATACTCTCAGGCATATGCTTAACTTTGATGCCCCACTTATTGAAGTGATGATGTTTGCATGTGCATCTAGGGAATTTATATTTATTCATGCCCTCTTCAACCTACCTACACATACAAATTCATGTTATTGTCAAATGCAAACCTCCTAGTTACCTAATCTCTTCCTATCCAACACATGTTAATTCTCTTAAACATATTTTATCACAAAGTGAATTGGTAATTGCATAATATTATGATTTAATCCATGTTTTTTATTTGCATAGAATTGTATGGATGAGTTTTTTTAATAGAAAACTATATACATGTCACATCCATCATACCCTACAGATTAGAAAATGTGGAGGGGGCTAGGATGGTGATGTGGTTCTTCAATTGGTTCAACTTAACACCCTATTGATATAATTATACTCTTTCTATGTCTATCTTGTACTCTTTAGGCTTAGGGAAAGTTCCCATAGGGATTATTAGGCTATTCTAGCTAGCACTCACTGCTCAAATTTTTAAGGAGAAATTTGTGGAGTGATGACCCTATGAATATATAGCTTTGATCCTTACTTTAAGTAGTCATCTTTAAAAAAAAAATGAAATGCCTAATTTTATTTAAAAAAAATGATTTTGAAAAACTTCCATTAATGGTTCTAATGCTTGCAATAATAGTTCATATTTGTCTCATGAACAAATTGGATTGATAAGTGTTTTCTTACAGTGAATGTAATTGTAATCAAATACAATTAATATAAAACATAAACTCATTTATAGATAGTGGTCAATACTTCAAATAAGAACTATAATAAGAATTTCATTGAAATTTATTTTCAAAAAAAACCGTGCATTGGGTACTAAATTACATAATAATTTATTGCTTGTATTATTTACATGTATGAATGAAAGTATTAATAATAATACTTACAAGTAAAATTTGAAGGAAAATAAAAATGAAGGAATAAATTTTGTTGGGTCAAATGTCATTTTTCATATATGAAGTTGTTTCTTATTTATATCATCCTTTTTCCAAACCTTATTTTCAATTCCTAATTAGTGGTTGCTCTACTAAAATATGAAAATATTTAAAATTATCCTTTTCCCATTATAAAACTATAAATTTTATACCCTCTATGTTTTCATGCTATATTGAGCACCCATTTTGGAGGATGTGTTTGATTTGATCTAGACAAGCTTAAATTAGGTCCAAATTGGCAACATTGATCTCACCCCTTACTTCCTTCACTTTTGTGGAACCTAACTATGTTGGATCAGGGTGCCTAGCACACTTTGTTGGCAAATGCACACTCCAATGAGACATTGTAGGTGATTGAAGGTTTTGTCATTGATTGCAACCTTACAATCATATGACACCGACAAGGCAATCCATCGGCACTAGCAAGATCAGACTCTACACCGGCACACAGACCAGTGGCACCGATAGTGAAAGAAGCTACCGACACAGAAACCGATTGGAATTTTGTTTGTAATATATTTTGTTTATTATTGTAAAGTCATTGTAAGCTGACTTGGCAAATTGTAAAATGACTCATATATATAAGAGATCATTGTAGAACAATTAGGTAAGCATGGAGGAATGTAATTAGGCGAAATAAGGTAGACCTATTATGTGAATTATAGGTTAAGGGTTTATGTATGAAGCAGAGCTATAAACCGATACTGGATCTCGCATAGTAGATGCTATTTTGAAGCAGTACAACACATTGGATTTATATAATCCATTTTGTAAGTCAGTGAGACTTCCTATTTTGTAATTGAGCATTGAGCTCTAGGCACTTGGCCTTCCTCCATGTGTAGGCCCCTCTTGTAGCAGTAATATTCTCTTATTGGCTAGTAAGTGAATATTGTGGGTCACAAATCCCACCGAGGTTTTTCCGACACTAGGTTTCCTCGTTAAACTACTGTGTTATGGTGTGTTTTTCATGTGGTTGCTTTTATCTCTACTTATTGCATTACTTTATGTTTACCGGTACACGATATTATTATGCTCTACATGTTTTAAGTTAAGAAAATCATTTTACCAGTTAGATACTGATTCACCCCCCCCCCCTCTTGGTATCTATGGGAATCCTAACAATTGGTATCAGAGCTTGGTCCTCTATTTTCAGAAACCTAACAGCTTGAGGAAGATCTTGACACCAGTAGAGATGGAAAACTTGAGGAAGCAATTAGAAGTAGCTCTCTCAGACTATGATACAAAAAAGTTGAAGAATATCAAACTTGAAGATGATCTAAAGGTTGCATAGGATATTATTCAAGCACTTCAAGAAAATCTTACCATTGCAAGAAATAAGAGAAGAGAACTTTGTGAAAAGATGCAAGATGAGAATGATGAAAAGGAAACTCTTAGTGATCTAATAAGCAAGCTGAAACAAGAAAACGTGACAAAAAAGAATGAGATGCAGGATATGACTATGAGATTTTCTAAGGAAATTGAAGATAGAAAGAATAATGAAGAAGATTTGACTAGAAGACTAAGTGATGCTGCAAATGAGAATACTAGACTTAGCTATGAAAGTGATTTGTTGAAGACAGATCTGATGCATACACAGAATGACTCAAATGAACTTATGAGACAGAAAGAAATCTTAGAAAGAGAACTGGATACTGCAAATCAGCACAAAGAAAAATTCAAGAAAAGCTCAGAAGAACTTGGTGACTTGTTGAAGAATCAAAAACCTAATGGTGACACTTGTGGACTTGGCTTTGAAGTTGGAGAAAGCTCCGGTACTGCAAACACACAGGATCATAACAAACCGGTAAGACAACCTACTGCTTACAAATTCAATGGCAAATGCTTTAACTGTAATAAGTATGGTCATAGAGAAAATCAATGTAGATCTAGAAATTATCTAAATATCAATACACCCACTGGTCAATGTTCTAAATGCAATAAAGTTGGTCATAATTCTGAAATTGCAAAATGAATGTGAGATGTTATGTTTGTGGAAGATCTGGACACTTATCTAATCAATGCAAAAACAAACTAGCATATGATATGGGAAAGTTATTCAGAAAAATAATGTGACTTGTTATGACTATAACAAAATTGGACATATTGCTAAATTTTGTAGAAGCAAGTCCTCACTAGTAAACAACAAAGGTCCTAGTTTGAAAGGAAAAGAAAAAGTTGAAGAAGTTAAGCATGAATTCTCAAAACAATGGATCAGGAAATCAGAACTGAATGTTGACAGGAATACTCCTCCACCGGCAGAATAGAGTAGCACTCCACCAACAGGAGTCTCTTCATCTAACTGAAGAAAATTCCCTCGAGCATTTGGCAATCAAATGTGAAACATGCTATTATTCCCTCGGTTGATGGTAAGAAGTTGAATTTACTTCTATACCGGCAGATAAGTTAAGTGATTACTTAACTGGCAAGCATTAAATGTGCTAGTTGGAAAATTAACATTATAAATCAATGTTTTTGGCTCCAATTTCATTTCACCGAGCATTCAAACATTCGAAGAGCGCAAAAACTCTGAGCAAAGGCATTTTGAGCAAAGAAGCAAAGAAATTCAGCAATCAATCATTCCTAAGGTAGAGAAAGGTATTTATAATCATGGCATCTTCTTCTGTACCTAAATTCATAGCAAACCCTACTGTAGTCGAAGTAATCAAACACCCTAGGCCCGTATTTCATTTAGTTCCTAAAATTGCTAAGAAGGATGATAATGTTGGTGCATTTGCTCAAATTCTCAAAGGAGTAGTTTTTGTAGAAGACCCTAGAATGTACATTCATTGCCACATAGAAGAATTAGGTAATGAGGAAATTAAGAACATGTATAAGACTATAATTTGTGATGATTCTGGTAATGTGAAACCTGAACACAACATAGTTGAAACCCTAGGATTCACTGAAATTCTCATCATTCCGGATTTTCCTAAGGAAGTGATAAGGATAGTTCTAAGTAGGGTACATGGTGCATTCTTCTAGTTGGATTTGGTTCACAAAATTACTAAAGAGGAAGTAAAAGCTATAACAGGGTTACCCTCCACTGGTAACAGACCTGATAAGACAAAGAAGGTCTCAAATGACCTAGTGATGAACCTAACTGGTGCAACATCTGACAAAAGATCTTTAAGAGTAAATGATGTAACCGACATCAATGTCAGATTCATTAGCATGATTTTAGGCTACAAAACAACACATGCAAAAAAATTAAATTCAATTTCTAGTTTATGCATAAAGAGTTCTTATGATATGATCAAGGATAATGCAAAAATAGATGTGTGTGAATGGTTGAAGGATGAACTGATTGATAATCTTGGAAAGATCAAGAAGGACAAAAAGGGGACATTTAGATTTGATAACCTACTTGTCTATTTAATGTTGCATATAACAAAATAGGTGCCCGGTATAGGTAACAAGAATCTTGGTTTTGACATATCGGTAGGCAAACAACTACTAAATAACATGCGTGAAAATAGAGAAAAGAATATAAATGAGTATTTTCAAGCACTAAAGGTCCGAATGAATACTAGAGAGATTACCACAAGCAATTGTAAATAAATATAAGGATGAAATATGTTTTGTCATTAAGAAGGATGAGATTTGGATGGAGGTAGTTATCCCAAGAACAATTTGGGTTACTGAGATGGGTTATGAGACTAATGATCACATAATTGAAACATATGCAAAAGCCCTTCTGGAAGCACCCAAAGAACCTAAAGAAGAGGTATTTGGCAGTACTAAAACCATTGAAAATCAAATTCAATCTAAGAAAAGAGTAAAGAAGGTAGAAGCAACAGTAAGAAGAGGATCTAGGCAGGCTAAGGCTATCAAAGAAGATGTACTTAAACAAACCGGTATCACTGAAGATGAGTTAGAAGCACCACAGTCTGAAACTCACCTTTCACCAGTAGCAACTTCTTCAGAGAGTGATATGCCAGTTGCATTTAAAAGAGTTGTGAGGAAAAGAGAACCTTCACTGGTATCTACACCTTCTCCTAGAAGAACCAAACAAAAACAACAAGCAGTAAGGCCCCTAGCTAAGAAAATAACTCCAAAGAAGAAAAAGTTAACACCAAAGAAAAAGACTCAACAAAATATTGCTCCAATTGACAAACTACTTGAAGAAATAACAGAGGATGGAAAGCTTAAGAACAACAACAAATTATATGATACATTATCAATTGATGACAAGGAGAAAGTTGAAAATAGTGTAATTTTGCACTTGGATATCTATAAGAAATTTCTAATGCAAGTTGTAGATGAATTATCGGCTGAACTATTATTTAAAAGACTTGAAGCTAGAAGGAAAGCTATTGTAGAGCTTGATAAGAAAATGAAAGTTGAAAAACTACTTGTTGTTTATCCTGTTAACTCACCAAAGGAGATAGATGATCTGATTGCAGAGGCTAACTGGTCAGTATTCTAAACTGCACACCGGCATATAGCACTTATGGTTGGTAGAGTAAATGAGGCTGCAGAGGAAACTGCAAATGCATGGGACATATTCCTTGTTGAGAAAGAAAAGCAGGAAGAATATAGAAATCCCAAACCTATCAAAGTATATCAGAAAGATAAGGACAAGGGAAAAGGAAAAGTTGGTAGACCTCCAAGCATAAAAATAACAGATAATCTACCCCCACCACCTTTAGATACTCCACCAGTAGTTACTACTAAAGATCAACCGGCCAATGAGAGTATGGATATACCACAAGAGGACACAAATCCCAATTCTGAGGTACTATACATAGTAGACATTGACACTCAGAAAGTTAACATTGTGGTAGACAAAGACACAACTGGAAAGATAGATATGGGTAGCGAGGCACCGGTAACAGATAATATAGAAGGTAAACTAACAGATGGTAACACTAAACAACAAGCAAAGCAACAAGCTCCATCATAGCAACAAGTTAATATAGAGTCAGTGCCACCGACAATAGCTGAGCATGACAAACCTTTGCTTAAGGAAATGGAAACACAAACTGACCTACCAGAGGTCACCACAAGCAAGGATATTGCTCCCACCGGCGGGATACAGAGTGTTGGCTCCTCAATTACTGGATTCAAATCAACTAATGTAACAGAAGTTCTTTTGGACTCCATAAAGAAAATATCAAATTGTATCTCACAAGCTTACAAGGCTATAGATGATACAATTCCAATTTTGAAAATGATAGCTCCAAAATGTAATGTAGATAATAAAGATTCTTTGAGTCAACTTGACACTTTGTCTAAGTATATTACTGACAACATTGTGATAGTTGAACAAATAAAAGAGGAAGCATTCAAGGAGAGATTAGAGAAGGAAAAACACAAATTCTTTGAGGAAGAAATAAAGAAGTGTACAAGGCAGTTTGACACACTTCTACCGGAATTACGTAGTACATTGAAGGAATTCAATACTTTGTACAAAGATACTTGTAAGACTAACTTTTTGACAGTTGATATAGACAGAAAGATCAACAAGATACAGGAGGAAATAAATCAACTAGCTGACAATTTCATTAATTCATCTGATTCATTATCAATTTTTGAGCAGAAGATAATAGGTTTTGAGGAAGAACTATTAAAGCTAGAAAGAGAAAAGGAAAGAATAAAAAGTAAGGCTAACGATCTTAAATGGAGAGTAAGTCCAAAACTGGACTACCTCACCTCCTTAAGGAAAGAAATATCAGATGCTTTGGTTCAAGGACAGAAAACACCGGTAGAGAAAATGCAACACATCACCGGTACAGTTCAGAGGATAGAGGCCGCAATAAAAGATAGCAAAAAGTTTCTTGAAAGGCTAAATTTAGTTTTGGCGGATCTTTTTCAGATTGTAACCAACCGGTTACAAGGTTGAAATAGGAAACCACACTCTATTGACACTTTGACAACCTTCGTCATTGATGCCAAAGGGGGAGTAGTGGTATGAGAAAAATCCAATAACTTAGGGATCATCTGCTCAGGGGGAGCACACATTTTTGGTAACATTTTTGGACTTCAATTTTTGGATACACTTTTGAATTTTTCTCATGAGTGTTGCCATCAATGCCAAAGGGGGAGATTGTTGGAAAATGCACACTCCAATGAGACATTGTAGGTGATTGAAGGTTTTGTCATTGATGGCAACCTTACAATCCTATGACACCGGCAAGGCAATCCACTAGCACTAGCAAGATTAGACTCTACACTGGCACACAAACCATAGCCACCAGCAATGAAGGAAGCTACCAGCAGAGAAGCCAATAGGAATTTTGTTTGTAATATATTTTGTTTATTATTGTAAAATCATTGTAATTCAACTTGGTAGATTGTAAAATGACTCATATATATAAGAGATCATTGTAGAACAATTAGGTAAGCATGGAGGAATGTAATTAGGTAAAATAAGGTAGACCTATTATGTGAATTATAGGTTAAGGGTTTATGTATGAAGCAAAGCTATAAACCGGTACTAGATCTAGCATAGTAGATGTTATTTTGAAGCACTACAACACATTGGATTTATATAATCCATTTTGTAAGTCAGTGAGACTTCCTATTTTGTAATTGAGCAGTGAGCTCTAGGAACTTGGCCTTCTTGCATGTGCAGGCCCCTCTTGTAGCAGTAATATTCTCTTATTGGCCAGTAAGTGAATATTGTGGGTCACAAATCCCACCAAGGTTTTTCTGACACCAGGTTTCCTCGTTAAACTACTATGTTATGGTGTGTTTTTCATGTGGTTGCTTTTATCTCTGTTTATTGCATTACTTTCTATTTACCGGTACACAATATTATTATGCTCTACATGTTTTAAGTTAAGAAAGTCATTTTACCAGTTAGATATTGATTCACCCCCGCCCCCCCATCTCAAATATCTGTGGGAATCCTAACACACTTGTTCTCTCAATTTGGCTCCAAATTTTAATATTTAAAAGTTGGTGTTAAGCCCTTGGTAGTGGAATTCCAATGTCATCCTCCATCCATATAATTATTGATAAAACTTAGGTGTAAGTCACATATAAAAGTGACTCCCTCTATCAGTTTGAAATCCTAAGCAGGATATTATTTGATCATGTCAACTTTCCAAGCATTCTAAGGATCAAGCATTCAAAAGTCTAGATAGAGGTAAGTGAAATTTATTAAAATGGGACCTTAGCCTAAAAATACAAACTAAGATCTTAATTATTTATGGAAACTCTTTGGGATCATAAATTATGCTCACATATAGTCCTAATAAAAAAAATTGAACACTAGGGTTTAAATTTATTTTTTTTTGCAATGGATTTGGGATTTTTGAATTGTGTGTGAGTGAACTGGGATAAGTGATAGAAAAATGATAAATTTCATGATAAATATTAAGATAAAAAACTTGAAACCAAAATAGTAGCTCAAATATAGAAATAGGAGATAGATAAGAACCTATAACTACTATATGGAGTATAATTGTTGGATAGGATTGGAGGGAACCCTAGCCTGAGGGTGTTTCATCCCACAATAAGTTCTATATTCTTAATTAAAAGGCTATTTAGATCTCTTTCTCCAAAAACTTGCTGAAAAGTGCTAAAAATTATAAGAGGTAACACTATTCCAAGTATTTCTACCTATTCAAAATCTGAGATCAATTTTCAAATTGTATTCTCTACAATCATGTAGAACTCTTTACATTTATATTTGAATTTGTATAGATAAATATGGAAAAAATATTGTGTCGTATAGGGGCTTGCCTAAGTCAAACCCCATGTTAGTGTTTCCACCTTCACTACATCCATGTTTAATGAAAGAGAGCTTATCCTTGGGAAGAATAGAGGTTTAAATCTAAATGGAAATCCTTAATGATAAGTGTTACATTTGATATGAAATCATTGGATTGAAGTCTCACATAAAAATTTATGTTGCTTGATTGATGTTAATTCATGCCTTCATCATGGAGGAACACATTAAACTAGATCATGATTGTTGAAAATTAGATTATCCTATCCTTGATTGTATATTTGTGCTCAATTTCCTTAAATATTCTTGATTTAATGCTTATAGGATTGATACTTTATGTTGGTTATGATAAACTTATAAGGCACTCAGAGGGGGGGGGTGGTAAATCAGTGCAAGAAAAAACAACAACACAACTCTGATCAGAACTTTAAATAACTTAAAGCTTAATAAACATAAAAGAAATATCACCACATAAGCTAACACCCAATATATCATGCTCCAAATAACACAAAGATTTATACGTGGAAACCCAAAAAGGAAAAACCACAGTGGCAGTTAGTACCCACAAGATTCACTATCTATAGAATAGAAAACTTTGACTAGTTAAGGTCTTACAAATATGTTCGGTTAGGAGCAGACCCTATTAGGAGTCACCTGGTGAAGGGATTTCAATCTCAGCCCTATTAAAAGCTTTGCCATGTTAGGAGAAACCTTGCAAGAGGATTTAGACTCAAGTTATTGAGCTACCCTATTAGGGGATTTACAATTTTAGGCCTGTTAGGAACTAGCCAGTTAGGAGATTTGATTGCTGCAACTATTAGGAAAACGACAGTAAAATGATCTACATGTAGCACCTTTGTGTTTAATAAGATCTTCTTCAATTCCACTCAATGCATCAGCAACACATTAATACAGAGCATCTCAATTTACAGCACAATCAAACTCTCAATATTCGCTTATGATCTCATTCTCCATCTCATAGCTCATCACACTTTTTATAAACATCAACTTAGTCAACTAATAACCTTGGAACAATTTCCTAGGTTCAATGAATCTAGACAATCTTACACTTCATGCTTTACTTATGTCGGCCACCGACATAACAAGCAAAAAGTAAAACATAATCATTACCAATTTAATTGATTTAAGTCATTCTTCTCTACTAGTTGACTGTCCTTAAAGATTGACTGCTCTGTTTATCAAAACGTGCTCATCATGTTGAATCTGTCAATGCGGTGTTGAATATACTTACAAATACCTATCTCCAACATTCCTATAGAACCACATCACCTAACTCTTCATTTATTGCTCATATCAGTTTCTTTGAATACAACTTTGTTCCTATTTACCAGTTGAAGTCCTATTTGCCGGTTCACTGATAAGTTGTCTCCTCTAGAGGTTATGCTTTACTGGTTGGCCTAAAAGACTTACATGACTATCAAAACATAGTTGTCATCAATGACAACATAAAACAAGTCATCATTCAAATTATTACATCGAAACATCATCATCAAGCCAACAATCTCCCCCATTGGCATTGATGGTAACACTTAAGAAAAAATGTGTCTAAGTGTGCAAAACAAAAATTGACTCAACTAATGAGACATACTCCCCCTTAGCAATTACAATATTTTTTAAGACTTATCTACTACTCCCCATTACAACAAAATTTTGACTATACTACTACTCCCCCTTTGATAGAAATGGCAAAGGTAAGAAAATACATGAAAGATAAATCCAATATACATCAAAATTTGTATTATCATATATAGATATAAAAGTTCAAAAAATTTTACAATGACATCTTATAAAATGCATCTCCAAAATGAGACTTTAACTGCTTCAAATCAGTGTACCAAGTTTCCAAAAGAGTTTCAATTATCTCAACATGTGTTCTTATCTGGCAAGCCAGCTCCTCCATGGCATGAGTTGTACTCATCTCAGGTGTAGCTAGAATAGCTTCAGTTTTCTTGTAGCCTCACTACAATATTTCAACCTTAGGGATCAAAAGTCTTTGTAGCTCCTGTAGTGACTTAGCTTTTGACCTGTTCATTCTCATAAGCTTTTAGCTTATATTGAAGTTCAACAACCGATCTACTAAAACTTATAGTAGAATCATTTAGGGGGCTAAATTATTCACTTAGAACTTCAAGCTCCTTTTCAGCTTCATGTTTCCTTTTCATCAGATCATCACAAAATAATAAAAGCTTTGCAATAGTGGACAAGATTTTACCTCTAGTTTCAAGTGCATCTTTAATATGATCTTTATTAACCATCAGAGTAACTCTGTCTTTATCAATATCATTCATCAGTTGTTCTATTCTCTTCTTCTTAAATTCCTTTTCCACATTCAAATAAGCTACATCTTCAAAACTTTTCATCTGTACACCACCATCAACAACCAATTGACCTAACTTATCAATCGGTGTAGACAGTCTATTAGTTTTCATCTCCGGTAACAGACTAGATAGAATCTCAACTGCACATTGTATTGATTGAGCTTCCTTTTGTTGTTCCTTTATTCTTTTCTTCTTAGCTCTAGATTGCATGGAAGATGCAATCTCCATTAGTTTTTTAGAACTCAGCACATCCATATTGATGGGTCCTTGAATACTTAGTTCATCATCATCAATTTTCTTCTTAGAGGTAAGTGATAAAGGTATCACTTTAGGTTTTGGTTTCATTGATTTCTTTTCTTCAGTCTCCTCCTCTTCCTTCTCCTTGTCCTTTACCAGTGGTGCCTTTGTATTAATTGTTTCAGTGATCATCGATGGTTCTTCATCTCTTTGTTGCTCTTCATCTTTCTCATGTCCCTATACAGTCATCTGAAAATCTTCGTCCAATACATTTTCAGTTTGCTCCTTCTTTTCTCCCTCAGTACCGGTTGTATCAATTTTTGTATCATCATCACGAATTACAAATGTCTCATTTTTTACATTAACCAATTTATCATCTTCTGTTTGATTAGTAAAAAACAATCTCATCCGGTGAAGAATCATCAATATCTACATCATCTGGGAGATCTTCTGCCTTAAGCTTCTCTGGTTGCTCTTCTTCCTCATCAAGTATCAACCCCAAAAATTTCTTTAGAATTTTCTCAGTCTCAGCATGTACCGACTGAGATTCACCAACTAATAATGTCGTCAACCTTTTCTTTGTTAGGAATAATGGCCTTGTCTTAGAAATAATTTCTTGAATATCTTCCCTAGAGGTTTTTGGTTGTAGATACATCAATATAAATTCAATCAATTCTTTGTCTTGTTTTATAGCAGTTTTTCATCTTGCCTCCAATTTATCACACAAAGAATCAAGTATCAAACCTTGCAACTCAATCAATGCTTTACAGTACTTGTTCATATACCAGACAATAGTATCTTCAATTTGTATTTTCTCATCTTCAATAAAATTGTTATAAATCCTCTTTACATTAGTCAAAATACCATACCTTCTAATTTTCTCCAAAATCCTTTCAAGTAAAGTGATTTTACTTACTAGTGGCTTCACAAATTTCACAGTAGGTGATCCAACCACTTTGGATTTCTTCCCACTAGCTCTCATTTCCTTCTGTCCACCTTCAGATTCAGTATCATCTTCCTCAATAGTTTCAAGTGTCCTTTGTGCTTGTTGTTTCTTTCTTTTCCTGTAAACTTCTTTCACCTTGGGTGCTTCAGGCTTAGCTTCCTTAGGTTTTCTTCTAATCTAGATCTTAGGAGTAGGAGGGGGCTTCTCCTTCACTAATGTACTCCTTGTTTGTCTATCGATGCTGGTACCGATTGGGGCACTAGAGGATTCAACTTTCCTTGCTTCAAACTTAGCTCTAGCTTCTACAATTGCCTCTTTAGTAAAACCTTGTTCAACTACAAAATGTTCTACTTCTTTTCTAACTTTCTTTGCAATTACCGGTCTGGCAAGCTTAGAATGCACCTCAATAGATTTCTCCTTATAAGTCCCAAACCTTGTAGCAGTAGTATCTATCGGTTGTTCTAGCAAGTGTTCAACATAAGCAACAAAAAGATATTTTTCAACTTTGTATCCCATAGGCATCACCCAAGTTGTCCTGGGATAAAAAACCTCCATCTAACATGTGTCTATGTCAACCAAAAAAAAGATGGTATCCTCATATCTACTAACAACTTGTGTCGGTATCCTCTCTCTTGCATACATCTTTTTCTAAAAATCTTTGAAATAACCCCAGACAATCTTACCAAAATCATTACCCAACATCCTAATGTTGTTCTTCACCTGTAACAATGCCGGTGTGTCCTTAGACCACTAAACATCACCGATACCAGGAAAGAAATTCTAAAAATAGAAGAACAGTCCAACAATCAGTTATCTAAATTTAAACTTCAGTCTTTTGTCTTTCTTGATGTATTCAAGATTGAGCACCAACTGACTTCTCAATGCCTTAGACAAATCATAATCAATATTTTCTTTGATCATTCGGTAAGTTGTATGGATGGCTGCAACAAGGATGTTGTTCATTCTACTAGAATGATATACCCGGTATCCTATGACCATTGAATCAAATTTTACTATGGGATCATCAATCTCATTAACAGTCATAGCTCTTCCATCCCATCATGACTTGGTCAGCTTGGCAACATCATCCTTAAAAACTGATCTCAGTACTGGAACTTCACTGGTGGAACACAATCCAGTTACTACATGAATTGCTTATTTGATGATCTTATGTGGTTGATCAAGCTACATAAACTAGTCATGCACATGACTCAAAACATATCTTACATGATCATCTTCAAAATCATCAATAGATTTTAGTTCATGGTGAAAACCTTTATCGGTAACCCTCTTATATTGTTCTTTCAATACTCTATTCTTGTCACACATTACCCTATATTGAACAAATATAGAAAAATTTCCAAGATCTTCCAACTTATAGTGAATGTGCGATCTAATATTCTCTACATGCAAAACTCCATATGGGACTCCAGATAGGGCTCGGGTGGGATCGGTTTCAATGGATTTAAAAGGGTGCCTCTTAAACTTTGGATGAGTCTTGACAGTAACATCTACCAAATGTGGTGCATCCATCTTTAGAGACTTAGACTCTAAAATAGATAACAGGATTTGTCGGATAAATATCTTTCAACGCTTCCAGGACTAGGGTTTCAACATTGAGAATGCACTTTCACCGATTACCGATCATAGATCACTTTAAATATTCTATTAATCTGATCAAATGTTTCTCACATAAGCTCTTCTCTATTATTTTTTCTCTCTGAGTTCTCTCAAGAAGAAAAGTGACAAATGATATTCAAAAAGTCCTCTTATTTGCTCAATACCTACCAAATTAAATGCTATTCTTGGTTGTATAAACAAACCAACCCTAAAACACTATTCAATATACTACTGGTTCTCATATCACATTGAATCTACCGATTTGATCATAAAATCACTTCACAATATCATAATGCATCAAGATATGTAGATTTATCTTACCGCACACCATATAGGGGGGTCCGGAAATGGATCTGGCATTAAGCTCCCCCTAAGCATTTTAACAACTTAGTTTGCCAGTGATGAGTTCTCCACACTACGTGAAGAATTAGGATCTTCTTATGGTTTCTCATCACTCTTATTTTTCCAAATCTTGTTCATCTCTTCTCTGGTCTCTTCCACATCAACTTTATTCTTCCCTTTCTGGTTAGCAGACTGATTTATGGGTTGACGTATTTTAGCTCTGCAAAACTTTGCAAAGTGTCCTGGTTGGTGACAATGAAAACATGTCATGCTACATGCTCTCCAAGGTCCAGCATTGCCTCTACCAATCCTTCTTCTCTAATTCATAGCTACATGATCGTAGTTATGATAGATTATGCAAATCACATTCATTCTATTTTCCATCTCCTAGGGACCAAACCAGTTAGCATAGAGTCTTTGCCAATTTTCATTTCTTCAGTCTGTTAGTCCCCCCAGCCCACCCCCCCCCCCCCACCAATTTTCATTAAAATTTCAAACTCAAAGATCGCCTTTTGGTGTTTCTTTCCCCTTTTGGTCATATATTTCCTTTCTTTGAACCCGAGTCATTGAACCTTTTAAAAGTTCAAGGTTCAAAGTTGAAAATGCGCTCTAAAGAATTTTCTTAGCGGCTTCATTTTATGGTAAGGTGAGCACTTTGTTGCAATTTGTATTGAACTTGAACTGTTGAACCTTTTTGGTTCAAGGTTCAAATTTCAAAGTCAGTCATGCATCGGTTTTTTTTTTGCTCGTTAATTGTTATTTTTCTTGTCACGTAGTCGGTGTTTTGTGTTGCTCTATGTTATTTCTCAATATTGAACTTGAACCTTTGAACCTCTTGGTTCTTGGTTTGAAGTTCAAAGTCTAAATTCTTAAAGGCTGGAGTTTTATGTAGAATTGATACATGCATCATAAAGTGAATGTGATGGTGGGAAAAGAGAATATTCTGGGGGATTCAAAATGTTAGTTTCAAAAATTATGACAAGCAATCATGATAATTCATGAGTCATGTGATGGAGTGACCCAAAATTAAATGCATATCGGTTATATGTCAAATCAGACGTTAGCTCACACGAACGAACTTAATTAAGTACAACCAGCTAAGTCTTGAATGTGATTTTGTCTATTTTTGTTGCGAAAACTAGCAATTGTTTCTAGAATTTTCTTAGTAGTAATGCAATCGGAGAAAATTGGAGGTATTGTATCTCCAGACAGAATTTTTCTAGAAATTTGTTGTTGAGATCATGTTAGTTTTAGTCATTCTCTCTTTTGTTGTATTTTCTTATTCTGGAAGCTAATTGGTGTTTGTTCCCCTTTTCTTGTGTATAAAAATCATTGCATTCCTATAACTATTTGTTTAAAATGAGAGGGGCCATTATGAGGCCTACTCTACCAAAACTAGGTCGCACTTCCTGCCTGGTTAGTTCACTCCCACAAATGGGAGATACTTCATTAGCCATGGTGGATCTCTCCGATTTTCATGAGAGAACCAAAAACCCAGTGCAAAATTCAATGATGGAGAGAATAGTGAAGAGTGGTTTGATTGAGGCCGCCGCATTTCCCATTGTTGCGCCATGCTCAGAGTTAGTACTAGAATGTATGAATAGGTATGATATGGAGTACAGCTATATCAAGATCAACAATTGTGAAGTGTTGTTAAAAATTTGTAGGGAGACTGTAATGGAAGCCATGGGTATACCTCATAAGGAGCCATATGAGGACAAGACTATTGGCACATCATACTCATTCTTTTCTGACAAGAATACTTACAAAAGTGTGATTACCAAGAATTGCTTATTGAAGATTCAAAAGGGGGGTCCAGGTTGCCAAGCCCCCTTACTAGAGAATACTTCATTATAGAGGTGTGGGACATTGTCATTCTGTTGAATAGGTTAAAAGGAAATGTCCATGCCTTCTACTAGGAAGACTAGATGTACCTCTACATCCAAGTCATGCTAAATGGAAGCCCCTACCTAGATTAGGGGCAAGTAATTGTAGAAAAGATTGCATGAGATTCTGAACAAGTTTGTAGGAAGGAGTGGTTTCTTCATGTCTTCATACTTGTTTTATATGCTTGCATGTACCTGGGATTGGACTGGAATGTATCATGAACCTTGGATTGATGGAATAAAGGTATATGAATATTACCCTCACCTGCAGGAATAGAGATATGTAGAAAATTTTATGAGATGGAATAACATTTTTCCAAGGAGATTGGTTTATGAATTATAGGGAAACACAAATAAGAGGTTGACAATGGAGGCCATGAAATTCAGCAGTATTTATGGTAGTTACTTTATCCAATTCCCTCATTTCACTTATATTCAAGTTGGCGGTTTTCAAGGTGAACCTTTCACGTTACCCTAGTTTGTTTTGGATAGTTATGTTTTAATTGAAGTTTGTCATCAACTAGCATACATTGACAAAAAGGGTGGAGGGAAGTTGGAGGTGGTATTTCCTGTAGAACTTGGTCACTATAGTTGTGCATCTATTTTAGAAGCATTGAACCTTGAACTTGAATTCAAAAAGTTCAAGTTGCAATTGTATGTTGCCAGATACAAATTCGATAGTCGGGCATTTTCTATAGAGAATTTAGAGGTTGATAGTGATTTCCAACATGAATCTCAGTTGGGGGATTATTGGGAGAACTGTGTTGATAAGTTCGAAGTTAGAAGAAGACTATGGTCAAGGTTCACGGTTCAGCAAATTGTCACAATAGGCTTATTCTTTAATGTTTTTGGGGTGTAAGAAGATAGAGATGAGGAAGCAGTTGATCTCGAGTTCAATGAAAGGATACACGGACATCCTATCCCAAAAATTGATTACAATAGGAAAGGGGATGATAGCATTCATGCAAGAACCTTTAATGTGATCAAAAGAACATAAAAATGGTTGAAAGATTATCATTTCAGATAAAATCCTACTCCTGCACCTAAGGATAAGAAATTTGGTCAAACAGGTCCGGCTTCCCAAACATCTCTATCTTCTTGTAACGTTGTTGTTAATATTGCAAGTGAAAAGAAATAGATGATAGAGAAGGCCAAAATTCCAAGTCTAGGAGAGTCTTCTATGGGATCCGCCTCTACCCGTGTTACCAAATCACATAGTAGGAAAAGTAACATGAAAACCCTGGCAAGTTCACTGGTAGTGGACTTAGATTCTGAGGACGAAACTAAAGAAGCAATGGATACTCAGATGCAGGACTAGCCCATCACAGATGTTGCAGATAAAGGAAAGGAAATCCTTCAACCTAAAGATTTTGGAAATACCATGGTCATTATTACCATTAACCAACAATGACCATTACCAAAGGAAATATCCACCACTCCTAAGTGGCTAAGTGCCTCACTTACTAAAAAGAGAAATGTAATTCCTATTTCAATCCCAATGGAGGATATGGTTATCAAATTCCTAGGAAGGACTTCAAAGTCCAAAAAACTCAAAATAGAAACCATGATCAATGTGGATGAGCAAATGGGATACTGGGTTGCCAAAGTGGCTAGAACCCTGGTAGATAAGGAGGTGAATAATGTCACTGAGAAAGGTTTTATCACTAAAAAAATTGATCTAGGGGAAACTTCTTAGGTTTCTGATGTTAAACATTTGGAGTCTTCAACCAAAATAATTCTCATGAGGACTCGAAAGGATGAAAAAGACAAAAATGAGATGAAGCACATTATAATACAGATGGCTCAATATATCAATGCTATCCAGAATCCAAATCCCCAGCCTCTTTCCCAAGTTTCTTTATCATTCGATCCGAAATCACCCATGAACCATAAGTTACTTGATCAAGTTCAAAGGAAATGAATGATTACAGATATTTTTAGTGAATGTCTTGAATCAATCACACAGTGGGGAACTAGCTATATTTCTGATTTGGTCAAAGTGTTCGAGAATGCAAAGTCTGTTGGGAAAGAGTTAGAAACAAAAATAGTTATTTGGGAGAAAGAGAAAAGTAAATGGTTGGCTGTGTTGAGGCAGATGAGAGAAACTCACAGATATGGAGTGACGACCTTCCTTGTTGAGAAGTCAGTGCACGACCTTGATGATAATGTACTCTTCATTTGCAAAGAAAATATTGACTGGAGAAACTCAATCATTTAGCAAGGACATGAGGAATTCCTCAAACTTATCAAAGAATTGAAGGAATTGACTAACAATATGCAAAAAGACATGAAATGCATAGACCTTCAACTTCTAAAAGAGGATAAACAAACTCTTGAGGATTCATCAGAGATGACTCAATTTTTCAAAGATCAAATATAGTAGATTCAAGAAGCAAAGTCCTTGAAAATTGAAGATATCTCAAAGGTTGCAAGAATTGAATCTATGTTGGTTGTCTGCTTTGATCATCTGGAAATGCATAAGGGTAAGGTCCTATAGGTAAGAAAAAAGAAAGAAGTGTGGAGGCAACGGATCCTACATATAGGCCTCCCACATTACCAGCTCATTCTAAACTTCTCTTCAACTCACCTAGAATGGCAGAACATTCGAAGTACTCTAACATCTCAAGACAAATAGGTTGAAGCCATGTCATCTGTTGGAGTTTGATCATGCCTTTGTTGCTCGCTGCTCATGCCACTTTTCTAGTTTAGTTATTGCTTGTCAATTTTAAGAAACTAAACTTCTTTAACTTTGGGATAGAGTTAATCATTTAACTCTAGTTTTATTGGTAACAGACTATCATAGCCTAGCGGCTATTTATATGGTTCTAAAAGTCTTTTTAAAGGTCCGAAAAAAATTGATTGAAAGGAACAAACTTAATTTTCTTTGGATTTTTAGTATAGATATTTCTAGTACTTGAATGAAATGATATTTTGATACGATCTTCAAATTTGTGTGTTTGAAAGATTAGCAATCTCTGTTGGGATATATGCTTATGTACGGAATATGTTATTTCATTACCAGTTCTTTCTTAATCTGTGAATTCTTTATTCTCTTTGTTTAAATGGTACTTCATTGTTGTTTAAATGGCTCTAATCCCCCTTGTCCTATGAGGCATGAGCAAGAATCGATCAGCATTTATACTACTTTGATTATTTTGGGTGGAATAAATTTTATATTGAATGGATATGTGCAGAGGTAAAGTCTGTGAGCTTTACACTTATTAATAAATATTTTGTAGCATTCTTTTGTTTTGACAAATGAATGTGAAAGCCTTTCTCATTTTCTAGTGAAAAGTTTGTTTGTTTTTGAGTAATTTGCATAAATTGAACATCTTACAAGAGATTCACTCTTATGTAAAGGGTAAACCTAAACTCGCTTCACCCAACTGTTGGTGCATTTGATTTTTCATGAATGGTATGCATGAGTCATTATTTTAAAAAATATAAAAATCAAATAAAAGGCAAATTTGTTAACCAACATATTTTTGGCAACTCAGCTAGGGAGTTGAAAATAAGATTGGTTGCTTGGTTATAGGATATAAAGAATTAGATTGTCAATCTTTAAGAGTTTATTCGGTGGCATTAAAATTTTACATTGTAAATAGGCTGGAGCCAAGAAGATATACTAGATCTCAGAGGTGTGAAGGAATAGTTGACTCTATTTTTCAAGAATTTCAAAACCTAGATTTTCAGCCATCCTTTTCACCTAAGAGACAAGCAATAAGTAGACCTCCTTCTCCATCCCCTTTATTCCTTGTACCCTCATTTTGTCAAGCCCTAACCTTGAATGGTGTTTCCTTACCCAGTGTAATTAATCCAACACCTCTTAATATCATTCTTCCAATGGCAGTCAATAATCCTTAGGGGGGCGTAGTAGGTCCATTAAACTTTGGTCTAAATTTGAATGCCTTACCTAAAGGAGGGAGGGAAAATTTGTCTAAATTTAGTGGTGATGGGAAGCTCATAGTTGATCAGCATTTGAATACATTTAATGTTGCATGGGGTATAATAGTTGTCTAGAATGAAGATGTTGCAGTAAGGCTATTTGTACAAACCTTAACTAAAGTAGCTACAGGTTGGTTTCATCATTTGCTGAATAGTGTATTAACAAACTGGCAAGATTTGAAAACTAGGTTTGAAGCTAGGTTCAAGGTAGAAGAGGATGAGCATTCTTTTTTGGCTCAATTAACTTAGTTAAAAAATAAATTCCAAAATCTATGAGAGATTTCGTGGCTAAATTTGATAAAATTGTTCATAAAATTCCTGCAAATCAGATGATAACTCGAAATGTTTTTTTATAAATTTTATGCCCTCAGAGATAGGTTTCTTGATTCACAGACAAAGAGTTACAAATCTGAGTGATGTTAAAACACTTTCCATTGAATTGGAGGATGACTTGATCACTGCAGGAAAGTAGAAGAGAGAAGTACAAGTGCCCAATGCATAACCCTCTACTTCTTCAGACCCTGTAATTCAGAGACTGATGAATGATGTAATAACCCTCAAAAGACAGTTACCCAAGGCTAGTACATCTTATTCATCACCTTACCAAGACATACCAAGGAGGAATACAAATCATTCTATGGGAATTGGGAATAAAGCCTTCCAATTACCCCCGACCCAACAAAGATTGACAATTGAAGCTCCACCAACAAAGGGGAATATGTGTTTTTTCCATCTCACTAATGATCATGATGGTAATTCTTATCCATAAATGGTGTGTTATGCACAACTGATTGGTTCTAAACAGATTTTAAATGAACTAAGTGAAGAAGAATATTTTAGGCAACCTGGCGACTCTAAAATCCACTTCCTAGAGTATGAGTCAGATTCAAAAAGAGGAGGTCATATTTTGGTTACCTTGGAAGATCCTTCATGTACTGTACTGAAGAGGAATCAAAAGAATGTAAAACCTCAGGGTGCTTCTTCATCCTTTGTTGTCAATTCTAAAGATAACGATATTTTTTCAAGGTTTCATAATAATGATCATAAGCTTCAAGAACCTCAATTGATAAAAAAAAATTAGAGATTGAAGCTTCATTTGATATTGTAGAGTTGTGTAAATCCTCTCAGATTTAAATTACACCAGCTGAATACCTTAAATTAAATCTCAAAGAACTTGATAGGCTAGTTAAATTTGTAAAAGGAAATAATGCATCACAAGCTAATGTGGTATAACAGTCAGTTAATGCTACATTGTCTTCCCAAGGTGATGTGTCAACTCATCCTGTTACTCATGAAGTTATCCCTGAAATAATAGCCCTTCAAACTAATGATACGTTATTTTTTCTTAAATCAAAACCTAAGCTTTTTTATAAATCATTGTTCATAAATGGTCACAAATTAAATAATTGTATTATAGACTCGGGTGCTTTAGATAATATTATGCCATCTGCAGTAGCTAAGGCATTGGGATTATCCTTAACAAAAACCTTTGGCAGTTGTTATTTGATGGACTCCAAAAAATACCCTTATTAGGACATATCAAAGATGCTCAAGTGGTCCTTGCTGCTCATGTGAATAAAATAATTAAGTTAACCATTTTAATAGCTGATATCCCTACAAGTTATTGCATGTTTTTAAGTCGCACATTTTGTAGAGACTTAGGGAGTGAGATAAAGATGGATTGGTCTCAAGCCACCATTCCCATAGGAAAACAACGATTCATTTTGTAGCCTGAACCTAAATCCAAGTTCACTATTTTTCCCTCTAATGATTCGAAGGCTCAAATTTTGTACCTTGAATGCCGATTCGGAAATTATATGATTTTATCTGATAATGAAGCTGCAGAGAATTTGTCACAACTAGAGGTGAAAGAGAATCTATGGCTTATGGAATTTGATGGAAGTTGTTCAACATCAAGTTTTTGTGCAGGGGTATTTCTTATTCCTCCCTCTAGTATACATATTCCTTTTTCTTTTAAACTAGAATTCAAGAACACAAACAATACTGCCAACTATGAAGCCTTGCTATTGGGATTAGTTGAAGCAAAAAAACTAAGAGTAAAGCTTCTACAAGTTAAGGGAGATGCAGAGTTGATTGTGAAATAGTTTAGAGGATTGTTCAATGTGAATAATGAGAGATTGAAGCATTACTGGAATAGAGTTTGGGATGAAATTGAAGATTTTGATGCATTTTCTATTGAAGTCATTCCCAAAGAACAAAACTCTAAAGCTGATTCTTTAGCAGTATCAGCTTCTCTATTGATTCCTCATCCTGAGTTTACAAATGATACCTATCGAGTGGAATTGATATATCGACCTAGTGTACCTGATAATTCTAAGTTTTGGCAGGTCTTCGAAAATTACAAAGAAATCAACAACTTCTTGCATTGTGTAGAAACATTCACTACTACATTCTGTTAGGCCCAATATGGAAAGCTAATGTACTGAGAGAGGAGGGGTGAATCAGTACTCCAAAACTTTTCTTCAATAATAACCTTATTGTTATGCATAAACAAAATAGTGTAGTAACATAAAATAAAGTTAAAACAAACAGAAAACAATCATACATGATTCACTCCATAACACATATATTTTGGTCACGCAGAAACTCTTGGTTAGAGAGAAAAACCGCGGTGGGGATGGCACCCACAACTTCACTACTACAAAAATAAAGATTGCTCGGTTAGAGCTACATTTAGCTATTTCTGATAGCTTACCCTGTTAGGAGTATCAAGATCTATTAGATCTACCTTACTAAAGGATTTTACAACACTATATAAATGTTGCACCTGGTTAGAGGATTTACAATTTATAGACTTGGTTAGAGTCTTTTACCTTGTTAAAGGTTTCTCTTACAACTTCACAATTTTACAATAAAATCATTACAAATATCTGCAACTTTACATCTGAAATGCTATAGCAGATTCTATGTGCTCAGAATAAGATTACCTAGCTTGTAGCATACCTTGGTAACCCATATTGTAACTCGATAAACCCTTATGTTTACTTTGTTCTTCGACTGTTCACTAATAACCTTCTTGGCGACCTCTCTGTGTCTCTATAATAGTCTTCCTTCATGCATACATACACATATCTCACATCTATCTTTTTTTCTAACCCTAAAATCATGTTGTATAAATAGATCTCTTACAGTAGTGATCTAATTCATTGCTTCGATCTTACAAAAAGATTCTTTGAATGAATAACTAAACAAAATATTTCATTGGTCAGATTGACCTTGTAATCATACACAATCTCTTAGTGCAATTTCCAATGTAAAAAGGTTAGATGTGCCTCGATCTTGTAACATGTTTTCATGTGCATGACCAGGTTCAATGTATCTGGTAAAATGTTTCACTCAGTGAATATTAATTCGGTGAGTTAACTTTACTGATCGGTGGCCATGAAACATTACTCGGTAAACAGCTTGGTGAATACTGCGTTCTGTGACTGCTTTCTTCTGTAACCGACTAGACTGTTCATACCGACTTCTCTGTGTGTACCGACTGCATGATTTGGTAATACTAACCAACTAAAATATATAATATGACTTTGGATATGAAACTAATGGCAATTTGATAAGTAGTAACAATCTCCCCTTTTGACATTAGTTGAGATGTTTGACAAAAACTACTTTCAAAGTCATAACTCAAAAAACTATATACTTGCAAAATGACTATACTTGACAATATATACAATAGTCAATGAAGTAGTATATGCAGATATACTCCCCTTATCATTACTCTGTACATAACTCTGAATTTTGCATGTTTGGTTCTGTTATGTGCTAGTGTGCTCTGAATTCTCTGTATATTCTGCTCAGTATACTCCCATTGTATACAATACTCAAAATTGTGTTATCAAAACTGTATTACTCTCCAAATATAGAATTACTCCCCCTTTCCTAGGTATTACTTTCCTCTATGTAGTATCATAATATTACTCCCCCTTTTTGACAAACATCAAAAACTCAATTTCCATCCAGAGGCGGTAACTGATCAAAAATAGACTTATACTTGGTCCAGGAGTTGGTGAGGGCAACTGAGAGTGAATCCTTTACATTGTCCATTAATGAATTTTGTGCTTGAATATCATATAAGAGTGATGTTAAGCCATCAAGAGTGCTTCCCTCTTGTGTAGTTGATAGGCATGTAGCTCTGTTGATCTATTCCTGTACTGATGAGAGATGAGGAAGGAATAATGTCTGAAGGGTCATTATATCCATCCTTATTTTATGCTCTTCATTCCTCAGTTCTAAATGTTGAGCCATGAGCTGTTGAAGCTTTGTATAAAAATTCTGAACTGAATTAGGCTCAGTGGTCAACTTAGTTGAGAGATCGGTGATCTCTTTCTCAATTGCATCAGTTTTATTTTTGACATCTTTAATGAATAAGGAAAATGTACACAGTTTCTAGAATAAATAAAGAATATACTTGAGTTGAGGGGACAACTCAGCAATGAATTTGACAAGTTTTACCTTGCCAACAGCAATCGATTTCTATACTTCCTCTATCATTTTAGCAATTAGCTCTTTATCCTTGAGCTTGCTTAAGTACTTAGATGCATCAACTCCAGATGTTTCAATCTGATTTAGGAGTTCATCCAGTTGAATATGGATGGCTGCATCGGGTGACACTATTGCTAAAGATAGCATTTCTGTGAGTAGTGTCCTAACCTTCTGAAGTACTTTATTCTTTTTTTGTATGGCCAGTTGCTTCTCCTATTCAGCCTTTGCTTTGCATAGTTCACTAAATTCAATGAGTGCTTTCCCTTTCAATTTGGAGATGTCTACATTGGGCAACATGATCGGTTTAGATAAGTCAAATTTGAAACCATGCTTTCTCACCTTCTTCTCTTTTCCTTTGGTCAGAGGCACTAAGACAAGTGCTTGTGAGGCTTGCTGACCCTTGGTATGTTGCTCAGTAGATGCAACACTTTGGTCAGTTCCTGTAGTCATTGTAGTGTCTTTGGGTGGCTCGGTGCTAGGGGTCTCAGCTGTAACATTTGCAGTGCTTGTCTGTGCTTGAGACGTCTGATCTGTGGTTGTATCTCCTGTAGCTTCAAATTTTTTACCTTTGATGCCTTGCTCGGTGTCCTTGGGAGCTTTGATTGAGACAAGTGGCTTCACCGGCAGATAAGGCTGAACTTGTTCTAAGATAGATTCACTAGAAACAAGTGTTGCATAAGTAGTGCCTTCAATCATTTCCTGCTCTAGTGTTGCTTCATCCATTACATCTTCATCAATTTGAATAGTGTCAACCAGGTCTGGACCTTCCTTGGTGACATCTGGATCTTGCTCGGTGACATCAACAATTTCAATTTGAGATTGTTCACGGACATCCTTTTGTTTGAAGATCTCCTACCTCTTGGCTTTTGTCTCATTCTCCACATCAATGTATAGCCCATTCATCAATTTTAAGGCTCTCTGTTTCACAAGAAATTTAGAATTGTATGTGGTCAAATTCTCCTTGATTTTTGTTATGGAAATGTCAAGAAATAGATGGACTAGACTTCTTTCTCTTATTTGTCTCTCTGAGTCCATTGCATATTCCATCTGTTATCAATATGTAAGTATAGTTAACTCGGAAGTGACATTGCTAGTTGTAATGGAGCTAGCTGGAACTTCAAAAGTGTATAGATGACAGCTTCTTCAATCTGTCGCTTCTCATCATTATTCCTAGTCTCATACTTAACATATCTAAATCCTGTAAATCCACCGTATTCTTTAAGATTGGCACAAAAAATTTCAACACTGTGAATATTTACCTTTTTGCTTTTCACAATCTGGAATTTATTTGCATCATCAGACTTTGTATCACTCGACTCTTTTGCCAAAATGAGTCTCCGAGTAGATTTCTTATAGGTCTTGGTTACCTTTGGTACAGTAACACTCTTTTTCTTCTTACTCAGTGATGCAGCTTATGCTCTGGTGTTGGGTCTCTTTGTTGATGGAGTCTGTAGGGCCTTTGTGATGTCCTGTTTCTTTCTTTTCAGAACTTTACCCTTTGGCAACTCTGTGCTCAATGTTATTGCAGCCTCTTGAGCTTCTGATTCCTCTTTGGTAATGGCTAGATTGCCTTTTACAGCTGTAGAGGAGGATTATTCTCCTAATTTCTTAGATAAAACCTTTATCATTTTTGTAGCTTTTCTTGTAGCCTTAGGTACTACAATGCTCATTTTTACTTTCTCCTTCACCTCTTCATAGGTTCCATACCTTAGTTCGGTTGCATGCCTTGGTAATGATAAATAGGCATCAATTTGTTGTTGTGTTATATCATAATCAATCCCATAACCCATTGGTTGTAATTATTGAGTCCTTGGTTCAACAACATTCACATAACAATAATCAGTATCAACCTCAATACATATATTGTCCTTGTATTTTTCTACCAACTGTGGTGGAATCCTATACCTGTTGTGCATTTTCTCTTGGAATTTGTTGAAGTAATCATCCATGATATCATTAAATTTATCTCCTAACTTCTTGATGAAGTCATTGATCTAATGGGTGATAGGTCGTTGTAGTTCCCATACTACTTTACCGATTGAGGGAAAGAACTTCTCAAAGTAGAAAAACATACATACAAGTAGTGAACCGAACTTTAGTGTATTTGCCGAGTTGTTCTTCTTCAGCTTCCTTATTGTGTTCAGGTTCTCAAACAAGTTCTTTAGTATTACTTCACACAAGTCTACTTTTATTCCCTTCTTCACTATTTTGTAGGCCAAGTTAACTACAGCACATGGTACACTGTTTTCCCTTGCAGATTGGAAGAAACAGTAACGAATAACTCTAATTGAAAACTTGAGTTCTGCATCAGTGACATTATTCAATTTTAGTCCTCGGTAATCAAATTCTACTCTGGTTAGACTAATTAGCTCCTTTTGTGATATCATTTTCTGTGCTCGTGCATGATCATAGATGGGATACCTGGTGATCAGGTGAATGATTTCCTTAGTGATTTTAAATGGTTTCTCTTGTAGCCACATGAAATCATCATGTACTCTACTCAAAACAAACTTAACCCACTAGAGTTTGAACACACAGGGATAGACTAGGGCTTCAGTTAATCCCTTGATTTTGAGATGCTCAAATTTGCTATCCAGTTTGCCATCAGTGCAAAGTTCATCATATGTGTCACTAATCTCTACATGACCGAGTTCCTCAACACGGCATTTGGTGAAGAATCTGACATCTTCTACTAACAAGACTCGATCCGGGATGAGTGAAAATGTAGTTTTGTCATCTAGTTCTAAGGCAATTTTGGGAGTTAGAGAATATTTCAACGAGGGCTTCTCCACATTTTGGACAACTACGGGGTCTTGGATCTTGGGCACCATGGTAGGTTTCGAGTAAGATTTGACAAATTATCCTTAGGGTTTACAAACAACTGATGCTTCACACTCGGTAGACAATAGTAATTTGACTAGATCGGAAACCAGCTAAACAGTGTGAATAGATTGATGTAAATACCTCGAAATTCGCTTTGAATGAAGTTTGATCACTTTGATTCGCTCTTCTCTGCTTCTCGAAAACTTGGGTGAATGAGAATGACTACGAAAACACTTTTAAGTACTCAAAAATACCTTATCAAGCTCCATGCAAGTTAGGTCAAGACATTAAATGCACTCGGTTCACCTTTTACCAATTTACACCTTTTTCTTTTTCAACCGAGTAACTAACTTTCTTTTATTAACTAACTTGACAGGTTTCCTGTATACACCAACTTGATCGGTTTCCTGTATAGTATATAAACTAACTAATTGCATCTTAAGTATGCAGATTTTGAATTTTGTACATAATAAGATAGGAACTGTTATGATTTAACCTTTAGAGAGTGCAGTTCCTTCATACCTTTTCTTGACTAATTTGAAATAGGTGCACCTAACTCTGTAGGTAAGGTGCTTTCTTCATCTAACATCATTTCTTTCTTTTTCCAAATCATCTTGAATTTTTCTTTTATCTCTTCAGTGTCTCTTCTCGGTTGATCTTTGCAATCTCCAGCTAAATGTCCAACTTTGTGACAATGAAAACATGCCATTCCAGGATTTCTCCATGATCTCCAGTTGTTCATTCCAAATCTTATAAAACAGTTGGCACTAATATGTCCATATCTTCCACAACATTCGCACCATATCCTCGTATTTTAGTCCCATGGTACTGCTACATATTGTCAGTAAGGATCTGTGTGATTTCGGTAACCTCTAGTGTTTTCTCAGTGTGGATACTTCATGTAGTTCTTTTGCTTAAACCAGCACTTCTCGGTACTATGTCCATATCTATTGCAGTTTCTACAAAACCCTTTGAATTTTGCCTTCTAATAGTTGTTAATAGACTTTGTCCTACATTAATTAGATGTGTGACCATATTTATTGCAATTGTAACAATATCCATTGGACTTAGTGATATTCGGTTGCTTACCTTTTCTGATCTGGCATATGTTGGCAGTATGACCTTGATTTCCACAGTAGTAGCAAATAGGCTTCTTCCTTTTGATGTTATTCCTTTTTCCAGCTTGCTTTTATGATTCTCCTCTCTCGGTAGTATGAATTCCTTTCTTGGTTGATTCTTTTCCTCTGTAACCAAGTCCTCCATCTTTGTAGGGTCTTCTTGTATTCAGTCACTCATCCAACATCTTTGATGCTTCATAACTTTTCTCCAATGATTCTTTGGATTTCTTCTTTGTTTCAAGTTCACCAATCAACCTTGATACTTCAAGTTTCAATGATTGATTTTCATCATTCTTCAAAATTGCTTCATGATGTGCATAACCTAGTTGATCTGTCATATTTTGTTGAATACTAGTTAACCTTATGATTTCATCATCCTTATCAGATAGTAGAACTTCAAGCTGTTGTTTCTCTTTTTGTAGATCTCTTGCTTTATCCTCAGCTATCCTTAATGCATCTAGATTTTCAGTCATCTGTGTACTGAAATGTTCATGTTCTCTTTTCATTTCTTTCAGTTGATCAGCCAATGCTTTGTTCTTTTCTTTAAACATTCCAATTATTTCTTCAGTCTCCTCAGATATACTATTCTCAGATGATGTCTCGATTTGTTCCACTAGCTCTTGAGAATCTTGCAAGTCATCAGATAATCTTCTCCTTACTTTTAGAGACTTTTGCATTTGCCTTTGCATGTCTGCAATCACTTGATTTGCATTATCTAGCTCTTCTTGTAGATACATAATCCTCTGAGATTGTTTATAGCCTTCCATTTCTAAGATCTTTCTCTTTAGGTAGTTAAACCCTTTTCCAAGATTCAAGCTCTGATACCGATTGTTAGGCCTAATATGGAAAGCTAATGTACTAAGAGGGGAGGGGTGAATCAGTACTCCAAAACTTTTCTTCAATAATAACCTTACTGTTATGCATAAACAGAATAGTGCAGTAACATAAAATAAAGTTAAAACAAATAGATAACAAGCATACATGATTCACTCCATAACACATATATTTTGGTCAAGCAGAAACTCTTGGTTAAAGAGAAAAATTGTGGTGGGGATGGCACCCACAACTTCACTACTGCAATAATAAAGATTGCTCGGTTAGAGCTACATTTAGCTATTTCTGATAGCTTACCTTGTTAGGAGTATCAAGATCTATTAGATCTACCTTACTAAAGGATTTTACAACACTATATAAATGTTGCACCTGGTTAGAGGATTTACAATTTATAGACTTGGTTAGAGTCTTTTACCCTGTTAAAGGTTTCTCTTGCAACTTCACAATTTTACAATAAAATCATTACAAATATTTGCAACTTTACATCTGAAATGCTATAGCAGATTCTATGTGCTCAGAATAAGATTACCTAGCTTGTAGCATACCTTAGTAACCCATATTGTAACTTGGTAAACCCTTTTTTTTACTTTGTTCTTCAACTTTTCACTAATAACCTTCTCGGTGACCTCTCTGTGTCTTTGTAACAATCTTCCTTCATGCATACACACACATATCTCACATCTGTCTTTTTTTCTAACCCTAAAATCATGTTGTATAAATAGATCTCTTACAGCGGTGATCTAATTCATTGCTTCGATCTTACAAAAAGATTCTTTGAATGAATAACTAAACAAAATATTTCATTGGTCAGATTGACCTTGTAATCATACACAATCTCTTAGTGCAATTTCCAATGTAAAATGGTTAGATGTGCCTCGATCTTGTAACACGTTTTCATGTGTATGAACAGGTTCAATGTATCTGGTAAAACATTTCACTCGATGAATATCAACTTGGTGAGTTAACTTTACTGCTCAATAGCCATGAAACATTACTCGGTAAACAGCTCGGTGAATACTGCGTTCTGTGACTGCTTTCTTCTGTAACCGACTAGACTATTCATACCGACTTCTCTGTGTGTACCGACTGCATGATTCGGTAATACTAACTGACTAGAATATATAGTATGACTTTGGATATGAAAATAATGGCAATTTGATAAGTAGTAACAAATTCTTTGAAGGATAAGATGTTGAATGTAAAGAGTTTTCACCGGATCAGGGTCAATAAATGAATGATGGGGTAATACAATTAAAAAGGAATAAAATTCCTAAAGGGTGTGTCTCTTTAGAACATCTCTTTGATTGACGTGATGCCTATAAAAAAAGAAAAGATAAACAAATTCCTACAGTCCAAGATGTTGGTGGTTATGAAAGAGTTAACATTGGAACTGAGAAAGATCCCAAGTATATAAATATAGGAAAATTTTGCACATCTTTAGAGAAAGAAAGGTTCATCACTCTCCTATTGGAATACAAAGACATTTCGCCTGGTGTTATGATGACCTGAAGAACTTTAGGGAAGGAAAATTTCAACATCACATCCCTATGAAACCTAGAATGAGTCCTTTCTAGCAAAAGATTAGAAATTTTAACCCAAAAGTAGTTGAAGCTATATTTCAGGAGGTAGACAAAATGTTGAAAGCTAGGATTATATACCCTATTCATCATTCTCCCTGGATAGCCAACATTGACCCTGTGCATAAGAAAAATGGAGAGATAAGAATTTGTGTGGACTTTAGGAATCTAAATCAAGCTAGTCTCAAAGATAATTACTCATTACCTATTATGGATCATATTTTACAAATAGTCTCAGGTTCTGAAATGATGTCTATGCTTAATGGTTTTTTCTGGTTATAATCATATTAGTGTTTCAGAAAGTGACCAGCATAAAACTACTTTCATCACTCCTTGGGGTACTTTCTCCTATAATAGGATGCCATTTGGTCTGATAAATGCAGGAACCACCTTCCAAAGGGCTATGGATTTATCTTTTGGCCATCTAAAAGATAAAATATTTTTTGTATATCTTGATGATTTAACTGTCTTCTCAAAGAGGAGAAAGCATCACCTAAGAGACTTGAGGTAGGTATTGCAAAGGTTTCGAGAACATGGAGTGTCATTGAATCCAAAGAAGTCGGTGTTTGGAGTTATAGAAGGTAAATTACTTGGGCACATTGTTTCTAAAGAAGGACTTAGAGTGGATCCTAAGAGAGTAAAGGCAATTCAGTAGTTAACTTTACCATCGAACAGAAATGCAGTCAGGTCTTTCTTTGGGGTGATAAATTTACTGAGGAGATTTATTCCAGATTTTGCAGAAATCAGTAGGTACATTGTAAACTTGATGAATGAAAATTAGGTATTTAAATGGAATGAAGAGGGAAAGAAATAATTTGAATCAGTAAAGGAAACTATTTCTCAAGCACCTATTCTTGTTAATCCAAATTTTAGATAAGATTTTATCATTTATTGTTATGCCTCGGAACGTACCATGTCAGGGATTTTGTTACAAAAGAATGAAGAAAATGAAGAAGTTCCAATATCTTTCATGAGTGTTTCCCTTAAAAATCATGAATTGAAATATTCCCTGATGGAAAGGAAAGTGTATGTAGTTGTGAAAGTCATAAAACAATTTAGGTATTATATTCTTCATTCTCATGCAATAGTCTATGTGTCGCATTCTGCTATTAAGAGCATTTTAACACAACAGGATATTGGAATCAATAACAGGGCCTCATGGTTGTCTAAGATACAAGAGTTTAATTTGGACATTAAACCAACAAAATTAGTGAGGGGACAAGGTTTGTGTAAGTTAATTGCAGAAAATAAGAATGAAATGACTGAGGAGTTGCCCTTAGTCTTATTTGTTGGACTTCAAGATTCCTAGTTCGCAGATGTTGCATATTACTTAACTTATGGGGATTTCCCAAAGAACCTCTCTCCAAGGGATAAATGAAATTTGAGATTAAAAGCTGCCAAGTGTTTATTTTTTATGATGTATTGTACAAAAAGGGGTTGGATGGAACTTTCCTATGCTATGTGGACAAGTCACTTCAAGAGTCATTGTTGAAAACCTTTCATGATGAAGCCTGTGGTGGTCATTTTTCATTGATAGTAACTGCCTACAAAATCTTGAGAAATTGTTATTATTGGCCAGGTATGTTTAAGGATGCATATGCTTGGGTAGCTAAGTGTGAAAAATTTAAGTTATTCATGGGAAAGCCACAGCTTGCAGCATTACATTTTAGACTGGTTGGTATTGAAGAACTGTTTAAATAATGGGGTTTAGATTTTTTAGGTCTCTTGTTACCTACCTCAAGTGTTGGACATACACACATACTGACAGCCATAGATTATTTCACCAAATGGGTTGAAGCTATTCCAATGCAAAAGACCACTTCTGAGGTTGTTTGTAATTTCCTTAAAGAAAATATTCTGGCTTGATTTGGAGTTCCTCATAAAATTGTGGCTAATAATTCAACCAACTTCTCTTCAGCTAATATTTCATTATTTTGTTATGATCATGGGATATCTCTTGCTCACTTATCAAATTATTATCCTCAGGGTAATGGCCAGGTGGAGTCAAGTAATAAAAATTTGATAAATATTATGAAGAAGTTGGTGAGTGAAAAAATCAAAGACTGGCACAAAAGACTGTATGAAGCTCTTTGGGCGGATCGCACATCTCCAAAAAGAGATATAGGGATATCACCTTTTGAACTAGTGTACAAAATGGGGGCTCAAGTGTCACTTCCCTTAGAACTTGCAGCTTCAAAGTTGCAGACTGTTATTGAAGATGTATATTTTCAACATTCTCTAGAGAAGAGGATTATGCATTTGATGAGGATTGATGAAGAAAGGGATAAATTGGTTCACCGGATTACAGAACATCAAATGAGGTGAAGAAAATATTTGATAGGAAACCTAGGCCACAAAAATTCATGTTGGGCGATCAAGTTCTTCTTTGGGATAGAAGAAGAGAACCAAAAGGTGAACATGTGAAGTTTGAATCATTATGGAAAGGGACATTTGCAATTCAAGGGGTATTTAAGGCCCTAACTCTTTCAAGTTGGCATATCAGGATGGTACTGCTCTTCCCCTGACCTACAATGGGCAGGAACTAAAGTTATATCAATTTTAAGCGGGAGTCCCTCGCAAGTCTTGTACATAAATTTTGTTGTGCTTGGTTTGTTGTTTCGGTTCCATTTTTGTGTTTCTTTTGGTCCTTTTGATATAAGGCTCATTTTAAAAATCAAAGATCTTGAGGTTCATGTCTTGGTCCCTTATTGTCCCAATCCATAGTCAGAGCCAATGTTAGTCCCCTCCCCCCCAATTTTCATTAAAATTTCAAACTCGAAGGTCACCTTTTAGTGTTTCTTTCCCCTTTGAGTTATATATTTCCTTTCTTTGAACCCAAGTCATTAAACCTTTTAAAATTTCAAGGTTCAAAGTTCAAAACACACTTTAAAGAGTTTTCTTCACAGCTTCGTTTTACGGTAAGGCAAGCGCTTTGTTGCAATTTGTATTGAACTTGAACCATTGAACCTTTTTGGTTCAAGGTTCAAGGCTCAAAGATAGTCATGCATCGATTTTGTTTTTGTTCGTTAATTGTTATTTGTCTTCTCGCATAATCGGTGTTTTGTGTTGCTCTGTGTTATTTCTCAATATTGAGTTTCAACCTTTGAACCTCTTGGTTTAAAGTTCAAAGTTCAAAGTCCACACTCTTAAAGGCTAAAGTTTTATGTAGAATTGATACATGCATCATAAAGTGAATGTGGTGGCGAGAAAAGAGAATATTCTGGGGGATTCAAAATGTTAGTTTCAAAAATTATGACAAGCAATCATGATAATTCATGAGTCATGTGATGGAGTGACCCGAAATTAAATACATGTTGGTTATATGTCAAGTCAAGCGTTAGCTCATATGAACTTAATTAAGTACAACCAGCTAAGTCTTGAGTGTGATTTTGTCTATCTTTGTTGTGAAAACTAGCAATTATTTCTAGAATTATCTCAGTAGTAATGCAAGCGGAGAAAATTGGAGGAATTGTATCTGTACAGAATTTTTCTGAGAATTTTTTGTTGAGATCAGGTTAGTTTTAGTCATTCTCTCTTCTGCTCTATTTTCTTATTCTGGAAGCTAATTGTCGTTCATTCCCCTTTGTTGTGTATAAATTCATTGCATTTCTGTAAAATAAAAATTTAAATGAGAGTGGGCATTATGAGGCCTACTCTATAAAAACTAGGCCACACTTTTTGCCTAGTTAGTTCACTCCCACAGATGGGAGATAATTCTTTAGCCCTAGCAGATCTCTTAGATTTTCTTGAGAGAGCCAAAAACCCAGTTTAGAATTCAATGATGGAGAGAATAGTGAAGAGTGGTTTAATTGAAACCAATGCATTTCCCATTGTTGCACCATTCCTGAAGTTAGTATTGGAATGTATGAATAGGTATGATGCAAAGCACGGGTGTATCAAGAACATCAATGGAAAAGTGCTATTAAAAATTGGCAAGGAGACTGTAATGGTAGTCATGGCTATACCTCAAAAGGAGCCATATGAGGACTGGACTATTGGTACATCATACTCATTATTTTCTAAGAAGAAGAATACTTACAAAAGTGTGATTGCTATGAATTGGTTACTGAAGATTCAAAAGGACGGGTCTAGGTTGCCAAGGCCGCTTACTAGAGAACATTACAAAGGTGTGGGACATTGTCATTTTGTTGAATAGGTTAAAAGGAAATGCCCATGCCTTCTAGTGGGAAGACTGGATGTACTTCTACATTCCAGTCATGTTGAATGGAAGTGCCTACTTGGATTGGGGGTAGGTAATTGTAGAAAGATTGCACAAGAATTTGAACTGGTTTGCAAGAATGAGTGGTTTATTCATGTCTTCATATTTGTTTTATATGCTTGGATGTACCCGGGATTGGAATGGACTATATCATGAACCTTGGATTGATGAAATAAAGGTATACGAATATTACCCTCACTTGTAGGAACAAAGATATCCAGAGAATTTTATGAGATGAAATGACATTTTTGCAAGGAGATTGGTTTATGAATTACAGAGAAACACAAATCAGAGGCTGACAACAAAGGCCATGGAATTCATTGGCATTTATGGTTGTTACTTTATCCAATTCCCCTAGTTCACTTATATTCAAGTTGGCAGTTTTTAAGGTGAACCTTTCAAGTTACCTCAGTTTGTTTTGGACAGTTATGTTTTAATTGAAGTCTGTCGTCAACTAGCATAAATTGACAAAAAGAGTGGATGGAAGTCTATGGTAGTATTTCTTGTATAACTTGGTCACTATAGTTGTGCATCTATTTGAGATGCATTGAACCTTGGACTTAATTTAAAAATTTCAAGTTGCAATTGTATGTTGCCAGATACAAATCTGATAGTTGGGCATTTTCTATAGAGAATTTAAAGGTTGATAGTGATTTCCAGCATGAACCTCAGTTGGAGGATTATTTGGAGAACTGTACTGATGAATTCGAAGTTAGAAGAAGGTTGTGGTCAAGGTTCACGATTCAACAAATTGTCACAATTGGCTTATCCATGAATGTTTATGTGGTGCAAGAAGATGGAGACGAGGAAGTAGTTGACCCTAAGTTCGATGAAAGGATACAGGGACATCTTATCCGAGAAATTGATTGGAATAGGAAAGGGGACGATAGAATTTAGGTCAGAACCTTTAATGTGATCAGAAGAACATATTAATGGTTGAAATATTGTCATTTCAGACAAAAGCCTAATCATGCACCTAAGGATAAAAAATTTGGCTGAACTCGTGCGGCTTCCCAAACATATCTTCCTTCTTCTAACGTTGTTGTGGATATTGTAGGTGAAAGGAAATAGAGGACAAAGAAGGCCAAAATTACAAGTCTAGGAGAGTCTTTTGTGGGTTCCACCTCTGTCTGTGTTACCAGATCACATAGTAGGAAAAGTAACTAGAAAACGATGGCAAATTCACTGGTAGTGGACATAGATTCTAAGGAAGAAACTAAAGAAGCAATGGATACTCAGATGTAGGACCAACCCATCACAAATGTTGCAAATAAAGGAAAGAAAATCCTACAACCTCAAGATTCTGGTAATACCATGGTTATTATTACCATTAACTAACAATCACCATTACCAAAGGAAACATCCATCGCTTCTATGTGGCTGAGTGCCTCACTTACTAAAAAGAGGAATGTAATTCCTATTTCAATCCCAATGGAGGATATGGTTAGCAAATACCTAGGAAGGACTTCAAAGTCTAAAAAACTCAAAATAGAAACCATGATCGATGTGAATGATCAAATGGAACATTGGGTTGTAGAAGTGCTAGACCCTCGATAGATAAAGAGGTCGAGAATGTCACTGAGAAAGATTTAATCATTAAAAAGATTGATCTAGGGGAAAATTCTTGGGTTGCTGATGTTAAACATTTGGAGTCTTCAACCAAAAGGATTCTCACGAGGACTTGGAGGGATGAAAAAGACAAAAATGAGATGAAGCGGATTATAATACAGATGGCTCAATATATCAATGGTATCTAGAATCCAAATCCCTGGCCTCTTTCCCAAGTTTCTTTATCGTTTGATCCGAAATCACCCATGAACCAGAAGTTACTTGATCAGGTTCAAAGGAGTCAAATGATTATAGATTATTTTAGCAAATGGCTTGAATCAATCACACAGTAGGGAACTAGCTATATTTTTTATTAGGTCAAAGTGTTCGAGAATGTAGAGTCTATTGGGAAAGAGTTAGAAACAAAAATAGCTGCCTGGGAGAAAGAGAAAAGTAAATGGCTGGCTATGTTGAGGAAGATGAGAGATACTCAGAGATATGGAGTGATGAAATTCCTTGCTGAGAAGTCAGTGCATGACCTTGATGATAATGTACTCTTCATTTGCAAAGAAAATATTGAGTGGAGAAACTCAAAATTTTAGGACATGAAGAATTCCTCAAACCTCTCAAAGAGTTGAAGGAATTGACTGACACTATCCAAAAAGACATGAAATGCATAGACCTTCAACTTCTAAAAGAGGATAAGAAAATACTTGAGGACTCATCAGAGATGACTCAAGTTTTCAAAGATCGAATATAATAGATTCAGGAAGCAAATTCCTTGACAATTGAAGATTTCTCAAAGGTTGCCAGAATTGAATCTATGTTGATTGTCTGCTTCGATCATCTAGAAATGCATAAGGGTAAGGTCCTATAGGTAAGAAAAAAAAAAGAGGTATGGAGGAAATGGATCCTATAGATAGGCCTCCCAAATTACCAGCTCATTCTAAACTTCTCTTCAGCTCACCTGAAATGGCAGAACATTCAAAGTACTCCCACATCTCAAGACAAACAGGTTGAAGCCACATCATCTACTAGAGTTTGATCATGCCTTTGTTGCTCGTATCTCATGCCTCTTTTCTAGTTTATTTATTGCTTGTCATTTTTAAGAAACTAAACTTCTTTAACTTTGGGATAGAGTTAATTTGGGATAGAGTTAATCATTTAACTCTTGTTTTATTGGTAACAGACTATCATAGCCTAGCAGTTATTTATATGGTTCTGAAAGTCTTTTTAAAGGTCCAAAAAATTTTGATTGAAAGGAACAGACTTAATTTTCTTTGGATTTTCAGTATAGATATTTCTGGTACTTGAATGAAATGATATTTTGATATGATCTTCAAATCTGTGTGTTCGAAAGATTAGCAATCTCTATTGAGATATATGCTTATGTGTGGAATATGTTATTTCATTACCAGTTCTTTCTTAGTCTGTGAATTCATTGATTCTCTTTATTTAAATGGTACTTCGTTGTTATTTAAATGGCTCTGATCCCCCTTGTCCTATGAGGAATGAGCAAGAATCAATCAGCATTTATACTACTTTAAGTATTTTAGGTGGAATAAATTTTATATTGAATGGAGATGTGCAGAGGTAAAGTCTGTGAGATTTACACTTATTAATAAATATTTTGTAGTGTTCTTTTATGTTTACAAATGAATATGAAATCCTTTCTCGCTTTTTGGTGAAAAGTGTGTTTGTTTTTGAGTAATCTGCATAAAAATTTATTGAAAATATTACGAGGAGTTGCACTCTTATGCAGAGGGAAAACCTAAACTTGGTTCACCCAACTATTGGTGCATTTTCTTTTTCATGAAGGGTATGCACGAGTCATTATTTTAAAAACATATAAAAATCAAAGAAAAGGCAAATCTATTAACCAACACCTTCATTAAAAGTTCTTTGCCAATCTCCACCAGATCTCTGATTCATGTGGGGTGTTGGTTTATTTTCTCCATACCTGCATTCAGCAGCTCTATGCCCATACATGTTGCAAGTGTAACTATATCCATTAAAGGTTCTAGGTTTGTATCCTTGATAGGCATTAGATCTATAACCATTTGGACATGAGAATTTTCTTTTTTGTTAGAGTTGTGTTAAATGGAATTGGGATTAGTGCAAGTCAAGTGAGTGGGTTGATATGTGGGTTCCACAACTTCTAACTCCTTTATCTCAAAAATTATCCATGTCAAACGATGACATGGAATGTTTAGTTGAGTATGACCATCTTTCAAATCTTCTACAGCCAAGACATATTTTTGCAGTGGATGCACAATAGGGGAATTAAGAGAGATTAGACTATTGGTTTTCATGGTTTTTACAAGGAAAGCAAAATCTAACACAGTCGGTGATAGATGATGATGGGTTCACGTATCCTATAGTTTCAATCATTGTTGCAGGAACTAGGTTATGAACATACATGATTAGAAAGAATGGCATACCAGTATTTGAAGACTACAAGAGACACAAAACCATTCTCATGTATTCTCACCTTATTATAGCTCCAAATGTCAATTTATTGAAGTATCAATCAAGACCGAAGACAAAAGAACTATGGACATTGACTAGTGTTGATCATGAAGCAATATTGGATACTCTTAAGCAAAGATATGACCCTTCAAGCACACTTGAGTAGCAGGTCTTTATTATCTCTTAATTTTTTATCATGCATTTCATCTCAAATAATAATCATAAAACCTACATGTTCAAGTTTTTTGTGTATATTAAGGATTCTTAAAAATGCAAACTTTTTTTATGAACAATACTATTGCATCACGATTTTTGCATCAACGTAGTGGGTACACTCGATATAATTCATAAGGATGTATCTTCACAACATATAATCTGACCTCTTCATTTATTATCATACACTTTATTTTAAGTAATGATCATAAAACCTTTATGTTGATGTTTTTTATGTGTAGATTAGCAATTCTTAAAATGCAAGTCTTTTTGATGATATACAATACTATTGCATCATGATTTTTGCATCAATGTTGTGGGTACACACCATTAAATTTGTAAGCATGTATCTTCACAATGTATGGTCCCACCTCTTCATTTATTATCATGGATTTCATTTAAAATAATGATCATAAAACCTTTATGTTCATTTTTTTATGTGTAGATTAACAATTCTTAAAAATGGAGGTCCTTTTGATGATATACAATAATATTGCATCATAATTTTTGCATCAACATTGTGGGTACATGATATAATTAAAAAGAACCTATCTTAATGGTATATAATCCCACCTCTTCATTTATTATCATACTTTTTATGTGTAGATTAACAATTCTTAAAAATGTAGGTCTTTTTCATGTTATTCACGTTGCTTATGTTGGTTTTCATTTATATGCATACATTGCTCTAGAGTAAGCTTGGTGCTTAGGATGTGAGGATATCAGATGTACATGATGTGGGATGTTGTATTTTTATATGAGTTCATTTATGTAACTTCATTATGATGATATACAATGTATGTGTACATGAGTACAAATATATACAACATATTTGCACCTCAGCACATTGGTGTAGTTGTATCAATAATATATAATGTATTTGTACATGAGTAAAAATATATACAATGTATTTGCACATGAGAACATTGGTGTAGTTGTACTGATGATATATAATGTATTTGTACATGAGCACATTAGTTTAGTTGTATTGATGATATATAATGTAAGTATACATGAGTACATTAGTGTAGTTGTATTGATGATATGCAATGTATTTGTACATGACTACACGGGTTTAGTTGTATTGATGATATATAATTTATTTGTACATGAGTATATTTGTGTAGTATTTCTTCTGATGAAAAAATATGCATAGACTAACAAATCTTATGTGTATGGCTCACTTATGTAAGTTCATGGATGTCATATGTAAGTCTAATTATAATGAAGTGTCTAGAATATATGCAAATATTGATGATCATGATCATTATTGCTTCCCTAAATTCATTACAACTTAATATAGGCTTGTTACTCTATATTTATCCTTTTCATCCTCATTATCATTTAATATAGGCCTGTTTGACAGTTTTTCGCACTTAGGGCCTTGAGGGATGGTGCCTGTAGGGTATGGCCTTGAGCATTCAACCAAGTGAGGAGGAAAAATGGGAGCATGCCTAGGGTAAGAACTCCTAACCAGATGTGTTGGAACCAACGGTTCGCACCCACGATGAGTAGAATGATAATTGGGATTTGTGGCAACTTTTCATTGAATGCTTTGATGATTTTTTTGTCAAGTGAAAAATCATTGTTGTACAAAAGCCACTCCAAAAAATATGAGATAGGATATTGTAGGCAACTCTCATATGACCCTATAGGTTCAAATGGGTCATCTGCAAGTGCCATGGATTTGGAGATACAACCTATCAAATTTTGAAAAAATTTCGCACTTAGGGCGCTCAAGGGATGGCACTGGTAGGGTATGGCCATGAGCGTTCGACCAAGTGGGGAGGAAAAATGGGAGCATGCCTAGGGTAATAATTCCTAACTAGATATGTTGGAATTGATGGTTCTCACCCACGATGAGAAGAACAAGAAATTGGCTCTATGGCAACTTTTCATTGAATGAAATTGATGATTTTTTCATCAAGTGAAAAATCAGTGCCCTACGAAAATCAATCTGAATCTTGAAAAATAGAGACACGCTATTGTAATTATCCCTCATGTGATCCTGTAGATTCAAATAGATCATCTACAGGTACCACAAATTCTAAGATAGAACCTATCAAATTTTGATATTTTTTTGCACATAGGGCACTCAAGGGATGGCACGGGTAGGGTATGGCCCTAAGCATTCGACCGAGTGGGGACGCAAAAAGGAGCATGCCTAAGGTAAGAATGTCTAACTAGACGTGCTGGAATCAATGGCTCACACCCACGACAAGTAGAACAGGAAATTGGCTCGATGATAACTTTTCATTGAATGAAACTGATGATTTTTTCATCAAGTGGAAAATTGCTGCCCTAAGAAAACTGCTCTAAATATTGAAAAAATGAAGGTAGGCTATTTTAGGCAACCCTCACATGACCTTGTAGGTTCAAACAAATCATCCTTAGGTGCCACTGATTCTAATATACAACCTATCAAATTTAGACATTTTTTGCACTTAGGGCGCTCAAGGGACGATGTCGTTTATGGCCCTAAGCGTTCAACCGAGTAGGTGGGAAAAATATGAGCATGCCTATTGTAAGAATATCTAAATAGATGTGTTGGAATTGACAGTTCACACCCATGACAAGAATAATGAGAAATTGGCTTTGTGGCAACTTTTCATTGATTGAAACTAACGATTTTTTCATCAAGTGAAAAACCACTGCCCTACACAAACTACTCTGAATCTTGAAAAACCAAGATAGGCTATTGTAGGAAGCCCTCACATAACCCTATAGGTTCAAATGGACCATCTACAAGTGCCAAATATTATGAGATACAACCTATCAAATTTTGGCAATTTTTCGCACTTAGGGTTCTCAAGGGACGACGTTGGTAGGGTACAGCCCTGAGCGTTCAACTGAGTGGGGGGGGAAAAAAGAGCATGCCTATGGTAAGAATGTCTAATTAGACATGTTGGAACCAACAGTTCACGCCCATGATAAGAAGAACAAGAATGTAGCTCCATGACAACTTTTCATTGAATGAAACTGATGACTTTTTCATCAAGTGAAAAATCATTACCCTACAGAAACCACTCTAAATCTTGAAAAATTAAATAGGCTATTGTAGGAAGCCCTCATGTGACCCTATAGGTTCAAATAGATTATCTGTAAGTGCCATGGATTTTGAGATACAACATGTCAAATTTTGATAATTTTTCACACTTAGGACACTCAAGGGATGACGATGACAGTAGGGTATGGCCCTGAGCGTTCAACCAAGTTGGGGAGAAAAATAGGAGTATACCTAAGGTAAGAATGCCTAACTAGATGTGTTGGAACCAATGGTACGCACCCATGACAAGCAAAATGAGAAATTGGCTCCTTGGCAAATTTCTATTGAATGAAATTGATGATTTTTTCATTTAGTGAAAAATCGCTACCTTATGAAAACCATTCTGAATCTTAGAAAAGACCCTTTAGGTTCAAATGGATCATCCTCAAGTGCCATGAATTCTGAGATACAACCTATCAAATTTTGGCTATTTTCACACTTAGGGTGCTTAAGGGACGGCACCAGTAGGGTATGGTCTTGAGCATTTGACTAAGTTGGGGGGGCAAAACAAGAGCATGCCTAAGGTAAAAATGCCTAACCAGACATGTTGGAACTAACAGTTCATGCCCATGATGAGAAGAGCGAGAAATTGGCCCCATGGAAACTTTTCATTAAATGAAACTGACGATTTTTTTGTCAAGTGAAAAATCACTGCCCTATGGAAACGGCTCCAAATATTGAAAAAATGAGATAGGCTATTATAAGCAGCCCTCACATGACCCTATAGGTTCAAACTGATTATCTATAGGTGCCACGAATTCTGAGATGCAACCTATAAAATTTTGATAATTTTTTACACATAGGACGCTCACGCGACGACGCCAGTAGGGTATGGCCCTAAGCATTCGATTGAGTGGGGGGGGGGGGGGGGGGATAGGAGCATGCCTAGCGTAAGGATGCCTAACAAGACATTTTGGGACCAATGGTTCACACCCATGACGAGAATAATGAGAAATTGTACCTCTGTGACAACTTTTCATTGAATGAAATTGATGATTTTTTTGTCAAGTGAAAAATCGTTGCCCTACGGAAACTGCTCTGAATATTGAAAAATTGAGATAGACTATTATAGGAATCACTCACATGACCCTATAGGTTCAAACAGATCATCCATAGGTACCATAGATTTTGAGATACAACTATCAAATTTTGATAATTTTTTGCACTTAGGGAACTCAAGGGATGGCGTCGGTAGGGTGTGGCCCTAAGCGTTTGACTGAGTGATGGGGAAAAACAAGAGCATTTCTAGGATAAGAATTCCTAACCAAACATGTTGGAACCAATGTTACAATGTATTATGAAGCACAATATGCCTACATTCAGTGGGGGTTGGAGATATTTTGCACATGATAGTAAAAGAAAGGAAGGTAAAATTTGTATCTTTTAGTAGTTCAATAACAATCAAAACAAGCTTATGTTTAGAACTCATATATTCAGGCCTTAAATTTAACAGGCAACGTGTGAAAATGGACCTCTTCACAATATCTCCTTATTGAGATGGCTTTAATGATGGGGGATTGTTGCTAAATGTAACCAATTGATTATGAAAAACTTTCATTCCGTTGTAGAAGATGCTTTGCTACTTTTCATTTTTCATTTCTAAGTATCCATGTTATGATTAATAATAATACCAATATGGTCATTAAATTTGGTGAAGTTTCCAAAGGCAACCAAATTTAACACTTAAGATTTAGATGGAACAAATTATATATAATCTCAAGATTATACAAACAACACTCAATTGTTCATTATTTAACCATTGTTAATTATGGGATTGAAGATTAAAGTTTAAAATAATGATGCCATGCACATGATGAACAAGTTATATTGAATCTCAACTTCTATTTTTCAAAATGTCAAATAATTACAAGTGTATGTCCATATACAAAGATGGCATAAATGCCAACTCAAAAAAATGTATGTCGATGTATGTAAATTTATGTCCATGTATACAAAATATACATGCCAACTAGAAATGTAAGTATCTCAAAATATTCTATAACATCCTAAACTACCGATGGATCATCAAAATCAATCCTCTTTATAGAATTATTCATCTCTGAAGGATCCTACACAAGAAAATTCAAACCACAATTGAGATTACTTAGATTATATAATTTACATTCAAAAAGTTAACATAAAAATCAATATACATTGAACTCTAAAATTGAATTCTTGATTACCTCGTCTCCATGTTTTCTCTTCATCTTGGGAGGAGTCCTGTAATATGTCTTTGGTAGAGAAGGTATGTCATCAATATTTTTGTAGACAACCTACATATATTCACAAGCATAACATTGATACAAGTTAGCATATAATTGTCGATAATATGAATGAATTATATCTACTAAACACAAAATAAAATAAACACATGTACCTGAGGCATCTCTTCCACTTCTTTAGGTATAGTGGGTGCAATCAACAAGGATGTGAAGCCAATAATTCTCTATATATAAAGACAAGTATGTGAAACTATCAATCTATGTAGACATGTATAATCATTATAAGTTATTTAAACTCTTAATTCAATCATGCTTGCATTCAATTATCTTTCCCTTGTCTCTGGCTGCACTACAAAAGCCCAAATCATGTGGCACTACACTTGTGCCACTCGTGTCCTACAAGAGTAAAATAAGATAAACATGCAAGTTACTATATAATTTTAATTTTAATGATAATTTAAATGACGAGAATGGATGTATGGGTAAAAGCACAATGTTGTGTAACGCTTATATAAAGGAAGTGGACAAAACAACAAAAATTGTTTAACTTTGATAGCATAAAACTTATTTTTGACCCTTTTTTTTTCAACCTTAGCCATGGTTATATCTGATCTGAGAAACTTTTCTAGCTAACCTGCATGTTATGCACACCCTGTTAACCTATTGTGTTATTCACACTACATTTTCCACCAGCAGGAGGAAGCCCTTTATCCTTTTAGGGCCCCTAAATTCTTTTTATGTTGACTGCTTCAGCTAATCAATTCACTTAAGTTCCTACCAGATGGAGGGTCCTTAGACATCCCAGGGCCGATTTCCCCTTTTCCTTTTACCATTAGGAAAATATCCATGTCTTTCACCATTTCACGAAATGGGGGACTTATCATTTTGCTCCCCCCACAGAACCACGAAGAGCTAACATTTACCATAGTGGCTTATCATCATTTCGTAGAAGTCAAGGCCAATGCTACATTTAAACCAGTGAAATAGCGATATCTGGGCCAAGGTAGTGATAGTGGCAATGGACCCATCCCACCATGTCATGTGATCTGGGTTGTGGATTTTCACTAAAGGGCGATTGGACAACTGCATTTTAACTATAGTTGGGCCTTGTGGGCAACTATTGGGAGAGATCTCGCACATCCATCTTGGTGCAGATCTCTCAAATGAATGGTCAATATTCAAACTTGCAGAACCATTGAGAAATTAAAACTCCATGCAGTCATGGTTGCCAACTAGATGGTTGAGGTTTTTTTTGCTCTATCAGTGCCCCAAATCCAATCAGATCTTTGATCAAGTTATTAGATTTATGTACCATTACTCTGAACGTGACTTTGTAGGCCATTCTCAAGCACAACCATGCTCATTAATGCATTTTGAACACTTTTTTCTTTGTCATGCCACCATGATATACCCAAAGATAGAGTTGTTTTCTCTTGCAATTCATTTTGTCTTTTCTAGGTTAATGATCATTTCCAAAGGAGTTTGTTGCACGCCATTAGATCATCCTTGGATCTGATCTTACTCTAAGATAATTTTGTAACTTAACCCTAGGTGAGGGTTAGGGTTTCTTAAGCTGGGTACAATTTTGAGTTATGCTTCAAGGGTAAGTGCACAAAGATGGTGGTCAAAAAGGGGGGTATAAGTGGACACTTTTTCTCTGAAATCTGGTGAACCTGAACTTCGAGGCAAAATTTGAAAGTCATCCACTCAAGATATGAAGATAATCAAAGAATAAATATTGTAGTACTCTGAATCTAGCTTCCAAACTACTAAACATTTTCAAAATTGGACAAGATTAAGTGGTCAAATCCTTTGCACACGAAAAATAGACCCTGATTTTTTTCTGAAAAACATAACATAGTGTCTCACGTGCGTATCAAAAAAGTCATAGTTAGATTTAGTATTTTGACAAATCCTTTGGCAGAAAGATAGTTAAGAGTGGGCGCTAAAAGATGTGTATTTTTTCATAATTTTTTGTTAAGTATTTTTTTTTTTCCAATCGAGCACGTCCTGAAAAATTAGGTACTTGTTTGTGCATGAAGCATAAGTTGCACTAAACAAATCGAAAGTACAATTTTTTTTTAAATTGTAAAGAATCAAGTGCACTACAATAATATATAAAGTTTTTTAAATTTGGATAAGTATATCAAAAGTTATTAAAAAAATGGTGCGCCTATGTCTGTGAGAACTATGGAGACACTGGTAAAAGAAATTCAATAATAATGTCATTGTTCAAATTTTAAAAAAATTATATGGTTAGAAAGCTCAGAAGATGGGTGAAAATATGGTGGCAATTTTAGAAACACCCACTCGATGAAGTGTAAACCTGATGATCACAAATTCCATAAACCAAGTTGATATAATTAAACATGTCAAAAATGAAGGAAATGGAGGGAAATCAAACTTCCAAACCATAGCTTTGTCATCCAGGCTTATTTCCAAGCCTAAACAGTCAAAAGCGCATATGGGGTACTTATGGTGTAAGATGCTCTTATGCGCTATGTTTACTATAAACAGCGTGTGCCTACTATGTTTACTATAAATAGCATGTACGTGCTATGTTTGTTTAAAATTTGTGTGTGTGTATAATATGAAATTGTATATATAATATGTGTATTTACATATAATATATAATTTTTATATATAATATATAATATTTATATATGTATATATGTGTGTGTATATAATAATATATAATGTATTAAGTATATATATACACACATATAAGTGTATTATCTCCCCCTCTCAAGCGCGTACAAGCTCTCTCTCTCTCTCTCTCTCTCTCTCTCTCTCTCTCTCTCTCTCTCTCTCTCTCTCTCTCTCTCTCTCCCTCTCCCTCTCTCCCCTTCTCCCTTCCTCCATACCCCATCCCTCTTTCTCTTCTTCTATCCCACCATCCCTCCATACCCCACTGCAACTATTTCTGGACTTCCATAGAAGTAAGTGAATTCATTTCTTGTCTACAACTTCCTCTTTGATTTTTATCATGTATGCTCTCCTAAGAAAATTGACTGATGGATTTGTGTGTGTATATTAAATAAGAGGATGAAGAGTCTAAAATTGAACCATGGGTGCATTACCATGACAAACAAGGAAACCTGCAGCAATATTCTTCTTGAATGTGTTTTTAGTGAGAAGGGCAGATGTGGAAAATAGTGTCAACAAAGAAAATGATGGGTCGAACTTCCTGCAATATATTTTTCAAAAAGAAATAAGTGATAGGAAGAGAAAGAGGGAGAGTAACATAGATGATGTCACAGAGAATGATAGTGGTGAGTATGTGAGAGTTCCCATGTTGTTACACAATGCCTATCACCTAAAGAAATTAAATTTTGTTGTAAGCATGACAGTGGTAGTATATGATGATCATCACTTGTCAAAAGGCTGGGAAGGGTACATACCCATGAAAGAAATCAAGTTTGTAATTCCTATAGTCACAATCTAGATCAATCCTATAACCTTGCAAATTTAATAGTATCATATATTTTAGAAAGGCAGTACTCTTAGGGTTAGGTCAAGTTGTTACATTTTCTTTTTAGCGAAGCCTCGTTGTTTGTTCGCCTGGAGTCTCTCTTATGTTGACAATGGTCTAACTTAGCTATATCGACACTAAACTACCAGCATTTTCTTGTATGATGTTCTATTCATAACTTTAAATAATATATTATTTTATTAGCCCATCATATGATCCCTTAGGTGTCATGAGAGGTCATATTGTTTCCTAAGAGGTCATATGGTGTCCTATGACCCCTTAGGATAGCATATGACCCATAACAACACTATATGGTGTTCTAAAGGGTAATATGGTGTCATTATAGGTCATATGGTGTGCTAATGGATCATATAGTGTCATATAACCCCTTAGGACACCCTATGACCCCTTAGATGTTGTTAGGGGTCATATTGTGTTCTAAGGGTCATATGGTGTCCTATGACCCCTTACGACATGATATGTTGTCGTTATGTGTCTTATGGTGTCCTATGACCCCTAGGACACCTTATGACCCCTTAGGACACCATATGGTGTCATTACGATTCATATGGTGTCCTAAGGGGTCATATGGTCTCCAACGACCCCTTAGGACACCATTTGACCCCTTAGGACTTCATATGGTGTCATTATGGGTCGTATGGTGTCCTAAAAGGTCATATAGTGTTCTATGACCCCTTAAGATATCATTTGGTGTCATTATGGGTTGTATGGTGTGTTAAGGGGTCATATGGTGTCATATGACCCCTTAAGACTCCTTATGACCTTTTATGTGTCATTATGGGTCATATGGTGTCCTAAGGAGTCATATGGTGTTTTTATGATCCCTTAGGACACTATTTGGTGTTGTTATAGGTCCTATGGTGTGCTAAGGGATCATATAGTGTCATATGACCCCTTAGGACACACTATGACCCCTTAGATGTTGCTAGGGGTCATATGGTGTCCTATAACCCCTTACGACACCATATGTTGTCACTATGTGTCGTATGGTGTACTATGACCCCTAGGACACCTTATGACCCCTTAGGACACCTTATGACCCCTTAGGACACCTTATGGTGTCATTAGGGGTCATATGGTCTCCAATGACCCCTTAGGACACCATTAGACCCTTTAGGACTCCATCTGGTATCGTTATGGGTCGTATGGTGTCCTAAAAGGTCATATAGTGTTCTATGACCCTTAGGACATCATTTGGTGTCATTATGGGTCATATGGTGTGCTAAGGGGTCATATGGTGTCCTATGAATCCTTAGGACTCCATATGACCTCTTATGTGTCATTATGGGTCATATGTTATCCTAAGGAGTCATATGGTGTCCTATGACCCCTTAGGATACATGCGTGGATCCCTAGGATACCATATGACTCCTAAGAATACCATATGATCCTAAAGAGGAGAGAGGGGGAGGAGAGGGATGGAATGGGAGAGAGATACACCTAAGAGAAGAGGAGAGTAAGATAGATAGATAGATAGATAGAGACTGAGAGGGAGAGAAGAGATAAATAAGAGAAAGAGAGATGGAGAGAGAGAGGGGGGGAGATAGAGATAGAGAAATGGAAAGGGAGGGGGAGAGAGAGATGGAGAGAGAGAGAGGGAAATAGAGGGATAGATAGAGATAGAGAGTGACACAGAGAAGGGGACTCAAAGAGAGAGAGAGAGATACCTAAGAGAATGTGAGAGAGAGATAGGGAGTCAGGGAGATATAGAGATATCTAAGAGGTGGATAGAGGGATTGGGAGAGAAAGAGAGACCTAAGAGGTGGAGGGAGGGAAGGAGAGAGAGGGTGAGAGATAGAGAGATTCTGAGTGAGAGGGAGGAAGGGATGGAATGAGATTACAAGAGACTAGAGAGAGAGGTGCAAAGAGAGGGAGAAAGTAACAGAGACTTGATTCTCTCCCATTCTCTCTTCCTCACACCCCTTCTTCTTCTCTCTCTCTCTCTCTCTCTCTCTCTCCTCTCTCTCTCTCTCTCTTCATACCCCTTCTTCTCTCCCTCTCTCCCTCCCCTCCTCTCTCCCTCTCTCTCTCCTCCTCCCCTCTCTCCCTCTCCTCCCTCCCTCTCTCCCCCCTCCCTCCCCCTCTCTCCCTCCCTCTCCCTCTCCTCCTCTCCCTCTCTCTCCTCTCCCTCCCTCCCTCCTCTCCCTCCGACTCTCCCCCTCTCTCTCCCTCCTCTCTCTCCTCCTCTCTCTCTCTCTCCTCTCCTCCCCTCTCCTCCTTCTCTCCTCTCTCCCCTCCCTCCATCTCTGCTCTCTCCCTTCGCCCTCCTCCTCTCTCTCTCCTCTCCACCCTATCCTCTCTCTCTCTCTCTCATCTCTCTCTCTCTCCCTCTCTCTCTCTCTCTCTCATTCCTCTCTCTCTCTCTCCTCTCTCTCTCTCTCCTCTCTCTCATTCTCCTCTCTCTCCTCTCTCTCTCCTCTCTCTCTCTCTCTCTCCTCGCTCTCTCTCTCTCTCCCATTTTCCTTCACATTTTTTCTAATACAAATAGTGCGCATGGGGTATTCAACCTATTAGTTCACTACCCTGCCATTATATTTTTATGCTCTAGAGTAAGCTTTGTGCTTAGGATGTGAGGATATCAGATGTACATGATGTGGGATGTTGTATTTTTATATGAGTTCATTTATGTAACTTCATTATGATGATATACAATGTATATGTAATGAGTACAAATATATACAACGTATTTGCACCTCAGCACATTGGTGTAGTTGTATCAATAATATATAATGTATGTGTACATGAGTAAAAATATATACAATGTATTTGCACATGAGAACATTGGTGTGGTTGTATTGATGATATATAATGTATTTGTACATGAGCACATTAGTTTAGTTGTATTGATGATATATAATGTAAGTATACATGAGTACATTAGTGTAGTTGTATTGATGATATGCAATGTATTTGTACATGACTACATGGGTTTAGTTGTATTGATGATATATAATTTATTTGTACATGAGTATATTTGTGTAGTATTTCTTATGATGAAAAAATATGCATAGACTAACAAATCTTATGTGTATGGCTCACTTATGTAAGTTCATGGATGTCATATGTAAGTCTAATTATAATGACATGTCTAGAATATATGCAAATATTGATGATCATGATCATTATTGCTTCCCTAAATTCATTACAACTTAATATAGGCTTGTTAGTCTATATTTATCCTTTTCATCCTCATTATCATTTAATATAGGCCTGTTTGACAGTTTTTCGCACTTAGGGCCTTGAGGGATGGTGCCTGTAGGGTATGGCCTTGAGCATTCAACCAAGTGAGGAGGCAAAATGGGAGCATGCCTAGGGTAAGAACTCCTAACCAGATGTGTTGGAACCAACGGTTCGCACCCACGATGAGTAGAATGATAATTGGGATTTGAGGCAACTTTTCATTGAATGCTTTGACGATTTTTTCGTCAAGTGAAAAATCATTGTCGTACAAAAGCTGCTCCAAAAAATATGAGATAGGATATTGTAGGCAACTATCATATGACCCTATAGGTTCAAATGGATCATCTGCAAGTGCCACGGATTTGGAGATACAACCTGTCAAATTTTGACAATTTTTCGCATTTAGGGCGCTCAAGGGATGGTGCTGGTAGGGTATGGCCATGAGCATTCGACCAAGTGGGGAGGAAAAATGGGAGCATGCCTAGGGTAATAATTCCTAACTAGATATGTTGGAACTAACGGTTCGCACCCACAATGAGAAGAACAAGAAATTGGCTCTATGGCAACTTTTCATTGAATGAAATTGATAATTTCTTCATCAAGTGAAAAATCGGTGCCCTAGGAAAATCAATTTTAATCTTGAAAAATAGAGACACGCTATTGTAATTATCCCTCATGTGATCCTATGGATTCAAATAGATCATCTACAGGTACCACAAATTCTAAGATAGAACCTATCAAATTTTGATATTTTTTTGCACATAGGGCACTCAAGGGATGGTAAGGGTAGGGTATGGCCCTAAGCATTCGACTGAGCGGGGACGCAAAAAGGACCATGCCTAAGGTAAGAATGTCTAGCTAGACGTGCTGGAATCAATGGCTCACACCCACGACAAGTAGAACAGGAAATTGGCTCGATGATAACTTTTCATTGAATGAAACTGATGATTTTTTCATCAAGTGGAAAATCGCTGCCCTACGAAAACTGCTCTAAATATTGAAAAAATGAAGGTAGGCTATTTTAGGCAACCCTCACATGACCTTGTAGGTTCAAACAAATCATCCTTAGGTGCCACTGATTCTGATATACAGCCTATCAAATTTAGACATTTTTTGCACTTAGGGCGCTCAAGGGACGATGTCATTTATGGCCCTAAGCATTCAACCGAGTAGGTGGGAAAAATATGAGCATGCCTATGGTAAGAATATCTAAACGGATGTGTTGGAATTGACAGTTCACACCCACGACAAGAATAATGAGAAATTGGCTTTGTGGCAACTTTTCATTGATTGAAACTAACGATTTTTTCATCAAGTGAAAAACCAGTGCCCTACAGAAACTGCTATGAATCTTGAAAAACCAAGATAGGCTATTGTAGGAAGCCCTCACATAACCCTATAGGTTCAAATGGATCATCTACAAGTGCCAAATATTATGAGATACAACCTATCAAATTTTGGCAATTTTTCGCACTTAGGGCTCTCAAGGGACGACGTTGGTATGGTACAGCCCTGAGCGTTCGACCGAGTGGGGAGGAAAAAAAGAGCATGCCTATGGTAAGAATGTCTAATTAGACATGTTGGAACCAACAGTTCACGCCCATGATAAGAAGAACAAGAATGTAGCTCCATGACAACTTTTCATTGAATGAAACTGATGACTTTTTCATCAAGTGAAAAATCATTACCCTACAGAAACCGCTCTAAATCTTGAAAAATTAAATAGGCTATTGTAGGAAGCCCTCATGTGACCCTATAAGTTCAAATAGATTATCTGTAAGTGCCATGGATTTTGAGATACAACATGTCAAATTTTGATAATTTTTCACACTTATGACACTCAAGGGATGACGATGATGGTAGGGTATGGCCCTGAGCATTCAACCAAGTTGGGGAGAAAAATAGGAGTATACCTAGGGTAAGAATGCCTAACTAGATGTGTTGGAACCAATGGTACGCACCCATGACAAGCAAAATGAGAAATTGGCTCCATGGCAAATTTCCATTGAATGAAATTGATGATTTTTTCATTTAGTGAAAAATCGCTACCTTACGAAAACCTTTCTAAATCTTAAAAAAGACCCTTTAGGTTCAAATGGATCGTCCTCAAGTGCCATGAATTCTGAGATACAACCTATCAAATTTTGGCTATTTTCACACTTAGGGTGCTCAAGGTATGGCACCAGTAGGGTATGGTCTTAAGAATTTGAATGAGTTGGGGGGGCAAAACAAGAGCATGCCTAAGGTAAAAATGCCTAACCAGATGTGTTGGAACTGACAGTTCATGCCCATGATGAGAAGAATGAGAAATTGGCCCCATGGAAACTTTTCATTGAATGAAACTGATGATTTTTTCGTCAAGTGAAAAATCACTGCCCTATGGAAATGGCTCCAAATATTGAAAAAATGAGATAGGCTATTATAAGTAGCCCTCACATGACCCTATAGGTTCAAACTAATTATCTATAGGTGCCACAAATTCTGAGATGCAACCCATCAAATTTTGATAATTTTTTACACATAGGATGCTAAAGGGATGACGCCAATAAGGTATGGCCCGAAGCATTCTATTGAGTTGGGGGGGGGGGGGGGGAATAGGAGCATGCCTTGGGTAAGGATGCCTATCAAGACATGTTGGGACCAATGGTTGACACCCATGACGAGAATAATGAGAAATTACCTCTGTGACAACTTTTCATTGAATGAAATTGATGATTTTTTTGTCAAGTGAAAAATAGTTGCCCTACAGAAACTGCTCTGAATATTGAAAAATTGAGATAGACTATTATAGGAATCACTCACATGACCCTATAGGTTCAAACAGATCATCCATAGGTACCATAGATTTTGAGATACAACTATCATATTTTGATAATTTTTTGCACTTAGGGAACTCAAGGGATGGCGTCGGTAGGGTGTGGCCCTAAGCGTTTGACTGAGTGATGGGGAAAAACAAGAGCATTCCTAGGATAAGAATTCCTAACCAAACGTGTTGGAACCGATGTTACAATGTATTATCAAGCACAATATGCCTACATTCAGTGGGTGTTGGAGATATTTTGCACATGATAGTAAAAGAAAGGAAGGTAAAATTTGTATCTTTTAGTAGTTCAATAACAATCAAAACAAGCTTATGTTTAGAACTCATATATTCAGGCCTTAAATTTAACAGGCAACGTGTGGAAATGGACCTCTTCACAATATCTCCTTATTGAGATGGCTTTAATGATGGGGGATTGTTGCTAAATGTAACCAATTGATTATGAAAAAATTTCATTCCGTTGTAGAAGATGCTTTGCTACTTTTCATTTTTCATTTCTAAGTATCCATGTTATGATTAATAACAATACCAATATGGTCATTAAATTTGGTGAAGTTTCCAAAGGCAACCAAATTTAACACTTAAGATTTAGATGGAACAAATTATATATAATCTCAAGATTATACAAACAACACTCTATTGTTCATTATTTAACCATTGTTAATTATGGGATTGAAGATTAAAGTTTAAAATAATGATGCCATGCACATGACGAACAAGCTATATTGAATCTCAACTTCTATTTATCAAATATCAAATAATTACAAGTGTATGTCCATATACAAAGATGGCATAAATGCCAACTCAAAAAAATGTATGTCGATGTATGTAAATTTATGTCCATGTATACAAAATATACATGCCAACTAGACATGTAAGTATCTCAAAATATTCTATAACATCCTAAACTACCGATGGATCATCAAAATCGATCCTCTTTATAGCATTATTCATCTCTGAAGGATCCTACACAAGAAAATTCAAACCACAATTGAGATTACTTAGATTATATAGTTTACATTCAAAAAGTTAACATAAAAATCAATATACATTGAACTCTAAAATTGAATTCTTGATTACCTCGTCTCCATGTTTTCTCTTCATCTTGGGAGGAGTCCTGTAATATGTCTTTGGTAGGGAAGGTATGTCATCAATATTTTTGTAGACAACCTACATATATTCACAAGCATAACATTGATACAAGTTAGCATATAACTGTCAATAATAGGAATGAATTATATCTACTAAACACAAAATAAAATAAACACATGTACCTGAGGCATCTCTTCCCCTTCTTTAGGTATAGTGGGTGCAATCAACAAGGATGTGAAGCCAATAATTCTCTATATATAACGACAAGTATGTGAAACTATCAATCTATGTAGACATGTATAATCATTATAAGTTATTTAAACTCTTAATTCAATCATGCTTGCATTCAATTACCTTTCCCTTGTCTCTGGCTACACTACCAAAGCCCGAATCATGTGGCACTACACTTGTGCCACTCATGTCCTAGAAGAGTAAAATAAGATAAACATGCAAGTTACTATATGTGTGGGGGGAAAAATGAGACTAGGTTATCATGCCCTAACCCTACCTTTTGTCACACATTATGGAATACGAAAGAGCCTAGAGGTATCACACAATTGGCTACTTCTTTTTGTGAAAGAGAGAGCCACGGGCTACCTATTAGGGTTTCTATTCCCTTGTTGAAATTGTAAGATCAAGTAATGCAAGTTCAAACCCTAATCCCAAAATGCAAGTATGAACTAATAACAAGATTGCAGAATTGAGATTAATCAATGAACAGCTATAAATACAAGGATGAAATAAGAATGCAGATGTGTACCCAGAGTCAAAATCGGACTGAAAATGTTCAGGACAGGAGCGCGGGCGCCACTGTCCTGAAAACTGCACCGGAAACTGTCGTTCTGCACTCTAAAACACTGTCAGAAAGCTATCTGAAAGTTGTCTGTCTGAAGGACCAGGGCACCCAGCACCTCTGTCCGGAGGACCAGGGCACCCAGCACCCCTGTCCTAGTAGGACCAGGGTGCCCCATGCCTCTGTCCTAGTGTTCTACTCTACAATTTGATGCAGAGTGTTGTCTCGACCTGTTCTCTCCGGATCTGTATCCTACGGCATCGTCCGAGTCCCGAAACCTACACTGATATCTGAAAAAGGGTGTATGGGCGGCTATATAGGGTTTTGCCTTAGTCAAACCCCCGCTTTGGTGATTTCCACCTCCACGAATAGCCAATTTGTTTTGTAAAATGTGTGTGCAAACCTAGTGTGTGTGCAAGGTCCTAAAATGCAAGAAAGCAAACTAGAGCAACCTAGAAAGTAAACCCTAATTGCTTGTAAATGATAATGTAAATGCTCTAAATCAAGATGTAAAGTGATCTAAAGAATGAATGAAGGATATATTGAAGCTTATGCAAAGACATGAAAACAACATGAAATCATACCCAACCCTCAAGGGAGGGGTACAAGCCAATCTTCAGTCGGTAATCTCCTATTGTTCTTCAATGTCTTCCAAGCCCTAAATGGATGAATGGAATTGATAAATGCTTGATAGAGGGATGTTGTAAGATGTTGAAGTCTTCCAAGATCTTCTCTTTCGCTGCATATGAGGTTCCTGGAAACAAAAATCCCATCCCTTCAAATGAAGAAAGAGAGCTCTTATGTATGAAACCCTAGGTCGCAATTTCGTCTTTTGGCCGACCTAGAGATTGAATATCCCGCCAATTTCTTGGGGTTAAGCTTTATTTTATGATTGGATCGCACTCCTAAAATTTTGGGAAAAATGTCCGGGACCGTGTGCACTCCGGGTGCCATGGTCCCGACAACTTTTCACCAAATTTTCAGGGCCGTCAGATATGATGTTTTTAGAGAGAATCCCGAAGTTACAGGTGATTTCGAGATGTTTTGACCCCCGAAAGCAAGCCCCCAAGTTCAAAATAGGACTTAATTAGGGTTTTCGATTAGATGATGCATTGGAGGAATAGAATGAAAGGGGCACGCTTTAATGAAAGGGCCCGACTTTGTGATGTGGAAGATGATGAAATAGAACCTTTAGACCTAATTAATTTGATTAATTAAGTGCTAAAGGGGAAATGAAATGCAAAATGCAACTGCGCCAAGGCGGGTGCTAAACTAGGTGTTAAATTGTACCGCTTTAGCAAGTGCGTACAATTTATGACGTTACATTTAGCCCCCACTTTAGCGGTCATATGAGTACTACGTGCATATGCAAGCTAAAGTACAGAAAAGTAACATCATTTGAAAAAAAGATATATCCATAAGTTGTCGGACGAAGCCCCCAGCGGTATCTGTAGTACACAGTTAGGAACCGCACCCTACAAAACACACGTTAGATCACAAAAATCACCTAATGCTTACTAAGGAGAGTGATGAAATTTGTGAGTAGCTGTATGCCCCCCCTGTTTCGACTTGCTTATTAGGGAGGTGAAACAGGGTAGCATGTTTACTTACGACAAATTGTGTAAGAGAGTATTGATGAGGGATGTTCACTGAAAAGGCTTCATTAGAGCACTTTTTGGAACATCCCGAGAGTAGGGGAATGAAAATACGATTCCTACACAATAAATGGCTCAAAAATCGCATCTCCAAAACTCAAGTTATGATGAAATGAGTGAAAGAGGAAAATTAGGGTTTTGAAATTAAAGGTAAAGGAATGAACGTATATACCTTGAAAGAGACATTTGCATTTGTCACTTTGTTGATTCTAAGTATTGTTCATTGCAGCAGAGCCCACATAGCCATCATCATGCCTTCACGACAACCGGAGCGTCCCACGAGGATTGAGATCATGCGACAGGCCGTGATCGACGACAAGCCACTGGACGAGGTGAGTTGACTAAACTTTGACTTTTGATTTTCTGCATTTTCACTTTTCTGTGATCGTTTGCGGGCCCTGAAGGCTGACCCGGGCCCCACCCAGGGTGCCATGGTCCCCCCAGGGTGCCATGGTCCCTGTGGGGTGCCCTGGTCCCCCCAGGGTGCCATGGTCCCTAACAGGGCACCATGGTCCCTGACAGGGCGCCATGGTCCCAACCAGGGCACCATGGTCCCTGACAGGGCGCCATGGTCCCAATTAGGGCTTGGCATACGATGTTTGACAGTTTGCATGAGCGATTTTGATGATCGAGTACTGATTACAGTTATGTTTTTGTGTTGCAAGGCCTTCCGTACATGAGAGAGCATACAGCGGGACATATTCTTCGTAGTTTGCGAGATCAGATTTCGCGGCTGACTCAGGCAGAGAGAGACACATTATCAATCGTGGGATTATGGTATGTGATCCTCATGCCAGCTATTCAGTTCCATCCTGCAATGCTGATGGCATTGATGGAGTGATGGGATCCTGACACATGCACATTTCATCTTCCAGTAGGGGAGCTAACGGTTACACTCGAGGATGTGTACCGTATACTTCGTCTTCCTATCAGAGGAGCGACTGTTACATACGCGACTGATCAGTCAGCGGAGGATCATCAGAGGGAGCAGGTATATTGCATAGGGAGAGTCATGCCGAGCGAGATGAGAGGTCGCATCATGGTCAGCTAGCTCTTACATCCTACAGGGGAGGTACCCCTTCTGAGACACCTTATGATCGCCATCATAGCACTAGCCGTCTGCCCTAATGGGTGAGGCACGCACATGCATGGGGGTCTCACATGGTGCATCAGAGTGATGGAGAGACACAGGAGAGTGTATGCTTGGGGTCGGAGTATGCTTGCACATCTCTATCACGACCTTGAGGAGTATGTATTTGGACAGGGTTGCAGTTTGATGACATGCACACTTCTGCAGGTATGGATTTTAGAGCGCTTCACATGCACCAGGCCTATTGGCTTTCCGCTGAGTACGGCTAGCGAGCGACCTAGGGTGTTTTCTTATCCACTTACCAGTGAGTGGAGATTTGGAGATCTGTTATATTGGAGAGTGATTTTTGATAGACTGACAGCCGAGGTGACAGTGTGGAGACCTTACCTGCGGATGCACAGATGGGATGGGATGGAGAGACCACTAGCATGCTTACAGAGGAACCGCCCACTGCAGGGATGATATTCACACATCATAGTCCCTTTCTACTTTGACCGAGTACGGAGGCAGTTCAGGCTAGAGCAGTGTGTTCCAGCCGATGTGCCCATCTATACTCGACACTCACGGGTCCTTCCCATACCTAGAGCAGTAGCGAGACCGACAATAGATGACATCGAGACTCCAAATATAGAGGGATCTAATCAGGATGTAGTCACTGATTATTCTGCAGAGCCTGGAGCATAGCGCAGGTATGTCTCATGGTTTATGAGATCATATCCAGGTCCTATCTTTCCACCGGATCACCCGACAGGCCATCCAGGCCCATGGAGACATGGAGACCAAGATGAGGACCAGGGATCTAGGTCAGAGGAGCCAAAGGAGGGAGATGGTCATGAGGAGGTGGGAGATCCTGATCCACCTACAGGCGATCAGCCCAGCGCCGAGGAGGAGGAGGACACAGATAGAGATGAGGATGAGGAGGAGAGAACTGATGATGAGGAGAACGAGGATGCAGATGAGGATGAGGATGCAGATGAGGATAGAGATGATGAGGAGGAGTTAGATGCAGCTCCTCACCATTCAGGGGATGATACCATAGCTCTGGATCCTCCTCTTATTCCCCAACAGGGGGGCGATACAGAGACCTATTCCTAGTACCATCCAGCCTACACCTATCATGCACAAATTAGTCGAGCGAGGGGAGCCTAGTAGATCCCAATCACAGATGCTACCATATCATGATCCCTACTGGCATGAGGGAGACCCAGGTATAGTAGGTTTAAATTGATTATTAATGTTTTGATGATATAGAATGGTACTAAAAGAAAAATCTATTCTACTGCCATAGCTAATGTGCAGGAGTGGCGTTCCCTGATTCAGCAGGCAGTGACAGACATTTCCACGATAGCACAGATCCCCAGTTCCTCAAAGATTGCCTATAGGCCTCAGGGGAACGCGGGTCGGCATGATGATTTGTTTTCCCCATTTCGAGTTCAGGTAGACATATGGAGGGAGAGAGAGAGAGTCCTATCAGAGGACCTTCAGCGGGCGCGCTGATCTAGCAGCAGCTTAGTCCGAGGCTACCACCTATCGCATGATCCTTATGGATAGGGATCGTAGGAGTTCCTCTCGGAGTCACTCACGGTCTGTATTGCGCTACACACCCATGGGTCCACCTTCATGGCTAGATCAGGAGGGAGCGTCCAGCCGACACTCTCCAGCCACTAGTCCTAAGGATAGGAGATGATTTTATGATGTAGGAGAGGTCACATTTTGGATGTATAGTGACCTATATTTGTATACGATCCACATATATATATGTATATATACATGCTTCTCTTTTGTCTCAAATGTGTTATCTTTAATGCTTAAAACAATGTATATTTTGCTTTGATTAAATCTAATACATTTGGTAAATGTACATGTATGTTCAGAATTTAATTTCCATATGATTGATTTCTCAATGCACCATGATTAAATTGATACATGTGTGACTTAATTAAATATTTAATCAAGTACTACATTGATGATAGGGAAGAAATATGCATTAAGTCTAAGAATCATATAACTAACGTGATTTAATTTTGAACTTAAACACAACATGATACGATTCTACTTAACACATAAAGACACTGTATAATATGCTAGCAAAATGGAAATGTAAATCTTTTACAACTTACATAAATGAATTCAAGACAAACTATGAAGTAAGGAAACATGCTTGTCAAGAACGAAGCAATATAGATTAAACATCATAACATTTAATTCTATTTTGCTCTAATTAGGAGATACTAACATATTACCCAATGTTGAAGAATTGAAAAGAAGATAAATAAGGAATGAAGAATTAAGCATAATATCTACGCAAGTGCATAGCATTTATAGGTTCTTTAAGATTCGTACCATCTACATCCGCTATTTTGTAAGCACCTGATCCATAATCCTCAATAACGATATATGGTCCAAGCCAACTAGGACTAAATTTTCCCTTTTCTGCAGGTAAGGCATTCACATTGCACTGATTCTCATAAAGGACTAAGTCACCTACTGAGAAGGAACGTTGAATAACCTTATCATTATAGCTTCGTTGTAGAGTTTTGTGATACGCTTGAATATGCTCAAGAGCGTTTATACACTGTTCATCAAGCATCTCAAGCTATTGAAGTCGTTGTTCTCTATAAGAGTCACCATCTACTATACCTTTGAGAGAAACCCTAAGTGATGGAATCTCTAGCTCTAAAGGCATAATAGCATCAGCACCATAAACAAGATTATAAGGAGAAGTTCCCGTAGCAATTTGCACACTCGTTCGGTAGGCCCAAAGAGCATAGATTAGCTGGTTACTCCAATCCTTACCATGCTTATTCATGGTTTTGCGAAGAATTTGTTCGATAATTTTATTGGATGATTCGGCTTGACCATTTGACTGAGGATAGTATGGTGTAGAAAATTGATGTTTGATATGATACTTCTCGAGGAATTTCTTCACGTCCTTGTTCTTAAATGATGTCCCATTATCTGAGATTATAGTAGAAGGTATCCCGAATCGAGAAATGATGTTTTCTAGAAGAAATTGACAAATCACTTCAGCAGTGGTAGAGCGAAGGGGAATAGCTTCTACCCACTTCATAAAGTAATCTGTTGCGGTTATAATGAAGGTGTGTCCTTGAGATGAAGGAGGAGAGATTTTACCAATAAGATCCAAACCCAATCCGGAAAAAGGCCAAGAAGCTACTTGAGAACGGAGTTCTTGGGCAGGAGCATGAATCAGATTATTATGTTGTTGACATTGATGACATTTCTTAACAAATGAAAAAGAATCCTTCTGCATAGTTTGCCAATAGTATCCCATACGAAGCAATCTATGAACCAAGGATTTGCCTCCAAAATGCCCCCCACAGGCACCTGAATGCGCCTCTTCAAGAGCAATGGGGATTTCTGATTTGTTAAGACAGCGAAGGAGAAGACCATCATAACCCCTTCGGTAAAGGACATTAGAAAGAATGATATATCTAGCAGATAGCTTGCGGATTCTAGCCCTAGTGTTTCTATTAGCAGAATCAGGAAAGGTACCATCGGTCAAATATCTTACGATATGCGAGTACCATCCATCTGAGTCTATAAAGTCACAACATGTTACCAGACTAGGATCGTCTACAATAGATGGAGAAATAAGGTTGTGAATAACAAATTTAAGATCAACCACAGGGTCCTCTAAAGATACAAGAGAAGCCACACATGCCATTGCATCCGCATGTCGATTATCTTTTCGAGGAACAGGTTCCATGGTATAAGAATCAAATTTTTGTAATAAAGAGATGGCAAGGTCTTTATATTGTGATAATTTGTCTTGTTTTGCTTGATATATTCCTGTTACTTGTCTTATAATCAATTGCGAATCTCCATAGATATGTATGTGTTTTATGTTTAGAGCTAAGGCTGCTTTTATTCCCGCTATAAGAGCCTCATACTCAGCAATGTTATTGGTACATAGGAAATTTAGATGATAGGATAAGGGAATGGGTTTCTTTGTAGGAGAAATCAAAACAACACCTGCCCCTGATCTTGTACGACACTTAGAGCCATCAAAGTATAACTCCCAAGTTTCATCTTTCTCTATAGAAAGAATGAAGTCATCAGGAAAAGACTCGGGGTTAGGGAAGGAGAAAGGCGAAGGGGCATCAGCTAGGTGATCGGTCAACGCTTGCCCTTTAATTGCTCTTTGTGAAACAAATTTAAGGTCAAATTCAATTAACATCATAACCCACTTAGCTAGGTGTACTGATAAATCAGTTTTAGAGAAAAGATGTTTCAATGGATCAAACTTTACCATGACGTGGACTTTTGAGTTTAAGAGATAATGTCTCAATTTCTGAGTTGCAAACACCAAGGCCAAGCATTGTCTTTCTATCGCAGAATATCGGGTCTCATAATCGAGTAAGGTACGACTTATGTAATAAACCGGACACTCCTTACCATCTTTATCATGTTGTGCCAATAATGCTGCAAGAGCATGAGAGGATGCAGCCATATAAAGAAGGAAGGGTTTAGAAGGTTCAGCCGGTCGAAGGATAGGAGGATTAGCCAAATACATTTTTAAATCTTCAAATGCTTGCTGACAATCCTCATTCCATTGAAAAGTGATATTCTTTTTGAGAAGTTGAGTGAAAGGAAAAGTACGGTCCGCAAGTTGAGATACAAACCTACGAATAGCTTGAATCTTTCCTTGTAAACTTTTAAGTTGAGACACATTTCTAGGAGGTGGCATGTTGACAATAGCATCTATTTTCTTAGTGTCCACCTCAATCCCACGATGCGAAACTATGAATCCTAGTAGTTTTCCACTATCCACACCAAAAACACATTTTTGGGGATTCAAGCGCATGTGATATTTACAAATCCTTTCAAAGATTTGACGAAGGATTTTAATATGATCCATGCGAAGAAAGGATTTGGCTAAAATGTCATCAACATAATCCTCTAAAATCTTATGCATATAATCATGAAAGATAAGGGTCATCGCTCGTTGATAAGTTGCACCGGCATTTTTAAGTCCAAAAGGCATCATTATCCAATAAAACGTACCCCAAGGAGTAGTGAAAGCGGTTTTGAATTGATCTTGAGGGTTAATAAAAATTTGATTGTATCCTGAAAAACCATCCATGAAGGATAACAAGGCATGTCCTACCGTAGAATCAACTATCATGTCAATGTTTGGAAGAGGAAAATCATCTTTTAAAGAAGCCTTATTTAGATCCCGAAAGTTGGTACACATTCTTATTTTGTTATCTGGTTTAGCCACAGCGACAATATTTGAAATCCATGGGGAATAATCAATAGGGCGGATAAATCCAGCCTCCAATAACTTTTCAATCTCAGCCTTAACAAGCAGAGCCACCTTAGGATTCATTTTTCGAATCTTTTGTTTCGCGGGCTTAGCATCAGGAACTAAGACAATGTTATGAGTAACAATCTTAGGATCTATACCAGGCATGTCAGAGTATGTCCAAGCAAAGATCTTGGGAAATTCATGCAATAAATCTTCATATTGTTTTTGTTCCTCTCCGTCCAAACATTTTCCAATTTTAATAACTTTCTCTTTATTGCAAGGGTCCATCTTAACATCAGTGGTGTCACTTATGAGAAGATTACTTTGTTGAGGAGTATCCTTTAGCTGAGGGAATTCTTTCACAATCTCACCATTATCCGTCTCTTTTCCAAAGTAGGCTTCAGTGTTCAAACAATAAGGGAGTCCCCTATTGTGATGATAATGAGGAAGAGTGTCATATGCTCCTAAAAATTCAGCTAAAGCATCATCGGTAGGGAAAACGTCAAAAGCACAAGCACACGAAGGATCCCCATCAATGTACTCGGGGTGTTGCATTGATAGAGAGGTAGAAATAACATTAACACTAATGCATGGTCTTTTAGAAGCTTTAGTGCGCTTGCAGGGATTATAGCCAAGTCCAAAGGCATAACTGTGAAAATTAGTCTCTAGAGGAACTTTTATCCCTTGTTCATGAGCACCGCAACCATTTCCATGATACCCATGCTTAGCAAAAATGCGAAAACCACGACCATAACGATCAGCCATTTCAGGAAGAGAAGGTGGTTTTTCATAAGACAAAGAATAAAACTCTTCATAATTAGAGGTGTGAGGAGAAGAAGTTTGAGAAGCGGCCACAAAATTATTACTCATAGGTTTGGGTAAGATTGATTGATTTTTAGCTTCTTCCTTCTTTTCAACTTTAAGCTCTCTAGAAGGAACCTTATATTCACCTACAAAGGTGGGATTAAAATCAAGAGATCCCCAATCGTCTTCTTCGAGGATCTTCCCAGGATCAAAATCCTTTTTATGTGTAGTTTCAAGTCGAGAAGAATCTTCTTCAAGAGCTCCAGACTCATCCAAAGAATTTTGATCATCAGAGAGCGAGGATTCACCGATAGGTATCTTATTTAAAGAGTCATCACTAGATGAGGATGGCTTAGAAGAACCCCCCTTGGAAGTAGATGTTTGCAAACAAGCTTGAAAATTAGTATCACCTATCAAGGTATATGTCTTATTGTTATAAATAAATTTAACTTGTCTATACAATGTAGAGGGGACAGCTTGCATACTGTGAATCCAAGGTCTCCCTAGTAGCAAGTTGTACGTTAGATTTCTCGACATAACATGGATAGGTGTAGGCAAAGTAACAGGCCCCACTGTGATGGGTAAGGTGATAGTACCTAATGAAGTTTTAGCCACATTATCAAAGCCTCGAATAGGACGAGAATCCGGTTCAATTAAGGATGTATCCACATTCATCTTATGCAAAAGATTAATGCTACACACATTAAGAGTAGAGACATTATCTACTAGTGTTCGCCTTATAGCAGTGTCTTTCATGATAACCACAATCATCAAGGGATCATATTGATGTTGGATTTCACTAGTAGGCAACTCATCTTGGGTAAACACAATTTGAGCTTTAGGATTCATCACAGAGTTAACCAAAGATGCTATATTACTAGATGTATTCGGTGGAGGAACATTCAAGTCTTTCAAGGCATCTTGTAACATTCCATGATGAGCGGAAGAAGTTTGAATCAAATCCCAAAGGGATATCTTAGCAGGGGTAGCTTTAAGTTATTCTATGAGATCATATTCCTTACTAAGAACTTGCGAAATACGGGGAGCTTGTGGAAGAATCGGTTGAGGATTCAGAAGAGAAACTGGGATAACAGGAGGAGGACTAGGCTGCCTATTATTTCTGGTATGATAAGTATGGGCAACTGCATGATAACTCTCTCTAGTTATTTGCTTGGCATAATTATAAGGACTTATAGGTTTTCTTCCTTGCACAGTGATGATTGGTTTATTCAGAGTATGAAAGGAATCATGATCATACCCTCCTTGGACAGTAAGGAGAGGTGATTTAGGACCTTGAAAGGTGGGAGAAGGATAAGCTCCTTGGACTTCAAAGAGAGGCTTTTTATGCTCATTCAAGTTTATCATGTTAACCAATTTAGAAGTCTTGTTTTTGTTTAGAGATTTCGATAAAGCCACAAAGTCATCAAGAGAATCATCCAACAAAGAATGATCATATCTATTAAAAGGTTTATCTTTTGATTCAAAAGGAGACATCTCCTCATAGAGGGGATTGTTGAAAACAACCATGTTACTAGATTTAGTGGAAGAGTTGATAGGAATGTACCCTTGAGAGGACTCATTCAACTTATCTTTCTCATCACAACGAAATGGCATAGTAACAAGGTTTATGAGTTTTTGGTAAAATGAAGGTTTGGTATTTTTAGGGTTCAAAAACTCATCTAAAGCTTCATCTAATTCATCTTGGCTATACTCATAATAATCATCATAAGCATGAACATTTTGCAAATAAAAGTCTGACATTTTGAAATAAAAAGTGCATGAAATTTAAACACACAATGCAAAGAAACACACTCTTTTTTTTTTTTCTTTTTAATGAAAATGAAATGAAAACACACTGAATCTAGATCTAGATCTAATAGATGCAATGCAAGAAGAAGCAATGATAGATTCACGTCGGGTTCACCAAAATGTGTGGGGGAAAAAATGAGACTAGGTTATCATGCCCTAACCCTACCTTTTGTCACACATTACGGAATACGAAAGAGCCTAGAGGTATCACACAATTGGCTACTTCTTTTTGTGAAAGAGAGAGCCATGGGCTACCTATTAGGGTTTCTATTCCCTTGTTGAAATTGTAAGATCAAGTAATGCAAGTTCAAACCCTAATCCCAAAATGCAAGTATGAACTAATAACAAGATTGCAGAATTGAGATTAATCAATGAACAGCTGTAAATACAAGGATGAAATAAGAATGCAGATGTGTACCTGGAGTCAAAATCGGACTGAAAATGTTCGGGACGGGAGCGCGGGCACCACTGTCTTGAAAACTGCACCGAAAACTGTCGTTCTGCACTCTAAAACACTGTCGGAAAGCTGTCTGAAAGTTGTCTGTCTGGAGGACCAGGGAGCCTAGCGCCTCTGTCCCAAGGACCAGGGCGCCCAGCGACCCTGTCCTGGTAGGACCAGGGTGCCCCACGCCCCTGTCCTGGTGTTCTGCTCTGCAATTTGATGCAGAGTGTTGTCTCGACCTGTTCTCTCCGGATCTGTATCCTGCAGCGTCGTCCGAGTCCCGAAACCTGCACTAATATCTGAAAAAGGGTGTATGGGCGGCTATATAGGGTTTTGCCTTAGTCAAACCCCCGCTTCGGTGATTTCCACCTCCACGAATAGCCAAGTTGTTTTGTAAAATGTGTGTGCAGACCTAGTGTGTGTGCAAGGTCCTAAAATGCAAGAAAGCAAACTAGAGCAACCTAGAAAGTAAACCCTAATTGCTTGTAAATGATAATGTAAATGCTCTAAATCAAGATGCAAAGTGATCTAAAGCATGAATGAAGGATATATTGAAGCTTATGCAAAGACATGAAAACAACATGAAATCATACCCAACCCTCAAGGGAGGCGTACAAGCCAATCTTCAGTCGGTAATCTCCTATTGTTCTTCAATGTCTTCCAAGCCCTAAATGGATGAATGGAATTGATAAATGCTTGATAGAGGGATGTTGTAAGATGTTGAAGTCTTCAAAGATCTACTCTTTCGCTGCATATGAGGTTCCTGGAAACAAAAATCCCATCCCTTCAAATGAAGAAAGAGAGCTCTTATGTATGAAACCCTAGGTCGCAATTTCATCTTTTGGCCGACCTAGAGATTGAATATCCCGTCAATTTCTTGGGGTTAAGCTTTATTTTATGATTGGATCGCGCTCCTAAAATTTCGAGAAAAATGTCCGGGACCGTGTGCACTCCGGGCACCATGGTCCCAACAACTTTTCACCAAATTTTCAGGGCCGTCAGATATGATGTTTTTAGAGAGAATCCCGAAGTTACAGGTGATTTCGAGATGTTTTGACCCCCGAAAGAAAGCCCCGAAGTTCAAAATAGGACTTAATTAGGGTTTTCGATTAGATGATGCATTGGAGGAATAGAATGAAAGGGGCACGCTTTAATGAAAGGGCCCGACTTTGTGATGTGGAAGATGATGAAATAGAACCTTTAGACCTAATTAATTTGATTAATTAAGTGCTAAAGGGGAAATGAAATGCAAAATGCAACTGCACCAAGGCGGGTGCTAAACTAGATGTTAAATTGTACCGCTTTAGCAAGTGCGTACAATTTATGACGTTACACTATATAATTTTAATTTTAATGATAATTTAAATGACGAGAATGTATGTACAGGTAAAAGCACAATGTTGTGTCACGCTTATATAAAGGAAGTGGACAAAACAAAAAAAATTGTTTAACTTTGATAGCATAAAAGTTATTTTTGACCCTTTTTTTTTCAACCTTAGCCATGGTTATATCCAATCTGAGAAACTTTTCTAGCTAACCTGTGTGTTATGCACACCCTGTTAACCTATTGTGTTATTCACACTACATTTTCCACCAGCAGGAGGAAGCCCTTTATCCTTTTAGGGCCCCTAAATTCTTTTTATGTTGACTGCTTCAGCTAATCAATTCACTTAAGTTCCTACCAGATGGAGGGTCCTTAGACATCCCAGGGCCGATTTCCCCTTTTCCTTTTACCATTAGGAAAATATCCATGTCTTTCACCATTTCACGGAACGGGGGACTTATCATTTTGCTCCCCCCCCAGAACCGCGAAGAGCTAACATTTACCACAGTGGCTTATCATCATTTCACAGAAGTCAAGGCCAATGCTACATTTAAACCAGTGAAATAGCAATATTTGGGCCAAGGCAGTGATAGTGGCAATGGACCCATCCCACCATGTCATGTGATCTAGGTTGTGTATTTTCAGTAAAGGGCGATTGGACAACTGCATTTTAACTATAGTTGGGCCTTGTGGGAAACTATTGGGAGAGATCTCCCACATCCATCTTGCTGCAGATCTCTCAAATGAATGGTCAATATTCAAACTTGCAGAACCATTGAAAAATTAAAACTCCATGCAGTCGTGGTTTCCAACTAGATGGTTGAGGTTTTTTTTGCTCTGTCAGTGCCCCAAATCCAATCAAATCTTTGATCAAGTTATTAGATTTATGGAACATTACTCTAAACGTGACTTTGTAGGCCATTCTCAAGCACAACCATGCTCATTAATGCATTTTGAAGACTTTTTTCTTTGTCATGCCGCCATGATATACCCAAAGATAGAGTTGTTTTCTCTTGCAATTCATTTTACCTTTTCTAGGTTAATGATCATTTCCAAAGGAGTTTGTTGCACGCCATCAGATCATCCTTGGATCTGATCTTACTCTGAGATAATTTTTGTAACTTAACCCTAGGTGAGGGTTAGGGTTTCTTAAGCTGGGTACAATTTTGAGTTATGCTTCAAGGGTAAGTGCACAAAGATGGTGGTCAAAAAGGGGGGTATAAGTGGACACTTTTTCTCTGAAATCTAGTGAACCTGAACTTTGAGGCAAAATTTGAAAGTCATCCACTCAAGATATGAAGATAATCAAAGAATAAATATTGTAGTACTCTGAATCTAGTTTCCAAACTACTAAACATTTTCAAAATTGGACAAGATTAAGTGCTCATATCCTTCACGCACGAAAAATAGACCCTCTTTTTTTTCTGAAAAACATAACATAGTGTCTCACATGTGTATCAAAAAAGTCATAGTTAGATTTAGTATTTTGACAAATCCTTTGGCAAAAAGATAGTTAAGAGTGGGCACTAAAAGATGTTTATTTTTTCGTAATTTTTTGTTAAGTATTTTTTTTTTTTCCAATCGAGCACGCCCTGAAAAATTAGGTACTTGTTTGTGCACGAAGCATAAGTTGCACTAAACAAATCGAAAATATAATTTTTTTTTAAATTTTAAAGAATCAAGTGCACTACAATAATATATAAAGTTTTTTAAATTTGGATAAGTATATCAAAAGTTATTAAAAAAATTGTGTGCCTATGTCTGTGAGAACTATGGAGACACTGGTAAAAGAAATTCAATAATAATGTCATTGTTCAAATTTTAAAAAAATTATATGTTTAGAAAGCTCAAAAGATGGGTGAAAATATGGTGGCAATTTTAGAAACACCCACTCGATGAAGTGTAAACCTGATGATCACAAATTCCATAAACCAAGTTGATATAATTAAACATGTCAAAAATGAGGGAAATGGAGGGAAATCAAACTTCCAAACCATAGCTTTGTCATCCAGGCTTATTTCCAAGCCTAAATAGTCAAAAGCCCGTATGGGGTACTTATGGTGTAAGACGCTCTTATGCGCTATGTTTACTATAAATAGCATGTGCCTGCTATGTTTACTATAAATAGCATGTACGTGCTATGTTTGTTTAAAATTTGGGTGCATGTATAATATGATATTATATATATAATATGTCTATTTGCATATAATATATAATTTTTATATATAATATATAATATTTATATATGTATATATGTGTGTGTATATAATAATATATAATGTATTAAGTATATATATACACACATATAAGTGTATTATCTCCCCCTCTCAAGCGCGTACAAGCTCTCTCTCTCTCTCTCTCTCTCTCTCTCTCTCTCTCTCTCTCTCTCTCTCTCTCTCTCTCTCTCTCTCTCTCTCTCTCCCTCTCCCTCTCTCTCCCTCTCCCTCTATCCCCTTCTCCCTTCCTCCATACCCCATCCCTCTTTCTCTTCTTCTATCCCTCCATCCCTCCATACCCCATCCCTCTTTCTCTTCTTCTATCCCTCCATCCCTCCATACCCCACTGGAACTATTTCTGGACTTCTATAGAAGTAAGTGAATTCATTTCTTGTCTACAACTTCCTCTTTGATTTTTATCATGTATGCTCTCCTAAGAAAATTGACTGATGGATTTGTGTGTGTATATTAAATAAGAGGATGAAGAGTCTAAAATTGAACCATGGGTACATTACCATGACAAACAAGGAAACCTGCAGCAATATTCTTCTCGAATGTGTTTTTAATGAGAAGGGCAGATGTGGAAAATAGTGTCAACAAAGAAAATGATGAGTCGAACTTCCTGCAATATATTTTTCAAAAAGAAATAACCGATAGGAAGAGAAAGAGGGAGAGTAACACAGATGATGTCACAGAGAATGATAGTGGTGAGTATGTGAGAGTTCCCATGTTGTTGCACAATGCCTATCACCTAAAGAAATTAAATTTTGTTGTAAGCATGACAGTGGTAGTATATGATGATCATCACTTGTCAAAAGGTTCGGAAGGGTACATACCCATGAAAGAAATCAAGTTTGTAATTCCTATAGTCACAATCGAGATCAATCCTATAACCTTGCAAATTTAATAGTATCATATATTTTAGAAAGGCAGTACTCTTAGGGTTAGGTCAAGTTGTTACATTTTCCTTTTAGCGAAGCCTCATTGTTTGTTCGCTTGGAGTCTCTCTTATGTTGATAATGGTCTAACTTAGCTATATCGAAACTAAACTACTGACATTTTATTGTATGATGTTCTACTCATAACTTTAAATAATATATTATTTTATTAGCCCATCATATGATCCCTTAGGTGTCATGAGAGGTCATATTGTTTCCTAAGAGGTCATATGGTGTCCTATGACCCCTTAGGATAGCATATGACCCATAAAAACACTATATGGTGTTCTAAAGGGTAATATGGTGTCATTATAGGTCATATGGTGTGCTAATGGATCATATAGTGTCATATAACCCCTTAGGACACCCTATGACCCCTTAGATGTTGTTAGGCGTCATATTGTGTTCTAAGGGTCATATGGTGTCCTATGACCCCTTACGACACGATATGTTGTTGTTATGTGTCTTATGGTGTCCTATGACCCCTAGGACACCTTATGACCCCTTAGGACACCATATGGTGTCATTACGATTCATATGGTGTCCTAAGGGGTCATATGGTCTCCAACGACCCCTTAGGACACCATTTGACCCCTTAGGACTTCATATGGTGTCATTATGGGTCGTATGGTGTCCTAAAAGGTCATATAGTGTTCTATGACCCCTTAAGATATCATTTGGTGTCATTATGGGTTGTATGGTGTGTTAAGGGGTCATATGGTGTCATATGACCCCTTAAGACTCCTTATGACCTTTTATGTGTCATTATGGGTCATATGGTGTCCTAAGGAGTCATATGGTGTTTTATGATCCCTTAGGACACTATTTGGTGTTGTTATAGGTCCTATGGTGTGCTAAGGGATCATATAGTGTCATATGACCCCTTAGGACACACTATGACCCCTTAGATGTTGCTAGGGGTCATATGGTGTCCTATAACCCCTTACGACACCATATGTTGTCACTATGTGTCGTATGGTGTACTATGACCCCTAGGACACCTTATGACCCCTTAGGACACCTTATGACCCCTTAGGACACCTTATGACCCCTTAGGACACCTTATGGTGTCATTAGGGGTCATATGGTCTCCAATGACCCCTTAGGACACCATTAGACCCTTTAGGACTCCATCTGGTATCGTTATGGGTCGTATGGTGTCCTAAAAGGTCATATAGTGTTCTATGACCCTTAGGACATCATTTGGTGTCATTATGGGTCATATGGTGTGCTAAGGGGTCATATGGTGTCCTATGAATCCTTAGGACTCCATATGACCTCTTATGTGTCATTATGGGTCATATGCTATCCTGAGGAGTCATATGGTGTCCTATGACCCCTTAGGATACATGCATGGATCCCTGGAATACCATATGACTCCTAAGAATACCATATGATCCTAAAGAGGGAGAGAGGGGGAGGAGAGGGATGGAATGGGAGAGAGATACACCTAAGAGAGGAGGAGAGTAAGATAGATAGATTGATAGATAGAGACTGAGAGGGAGAGAAGAGATAAATGAGAGAAAGAGAGATGGAGAGAGAGAGAGAGGGGGAGATATAGATAGAGAAATGGAAAGGGAGGGGGAGAGAGATATGGAGAGAGAGAGAGGGAAATAGAGGGATAGATAGAGATAGAGAGAGACACAGAGAAGGGGACTCAAAGAGAGAGAGAGAGAGAGATACCTAAGAGAATGTGAGAGAGAGATAGGGATTTGGGGAGATATAGAGATATCTAAGAGGTGGATAGAGGGATTGGGAGAGAAAGAGAGACCTAAGAGGTGGAGGGAGGGAAGGAGAGAGAGGGTGAGAGATAGAGAGATTCTGAGTGAGAGGGCGGGAGGGATGGAATGAGATTACAAGAGACTAGAGAGAGAGGTGCAAAGAGAGGGAGAAAGTAACAGAGACTTGATTCTCTCCCATTATCTCTTCCTCACACCCCTTCTTCTCTCTCTCTCTCTCTCTCTCTCTCTCTCTCTCTCTCTCTCTCTCTTCATACCCCTTCTTCTCTCCCTCTCTCCCTCCCCCCTCCCTCTCTCTATCCCTCTCTCCCTCTCCCTCCCTCCCCCCCTCTCTCTCCCTCTCACTCTCTCTCCCTCTCTCCCTCTCCCTCCCTCCCTCTCTCACTCCCTCTCCCCCTCTCCCTCCTTCTCTCTATCTCTCTCTTCCTCTCCCTCCCCCTCCTTCTCTCCCTCTCCCTCCCTCCCTCCCTTCTGCCTCTCTCCCTCACCCTCCTCTCTTCCTCCACCCTACTCTCTCTCTCTCTCTCTCTCTCTCTCTCTCTCTCTCTCTCTCTCTCTCTCTCTCTCTCCATTTTCCTTCACATTTTTTCTACTACAAATAGTGTGTATGGGGTATTGAACCTATTAGTTCACTACCCTGCCATAATATTTTTAAGGTTTAGGAGCATGTATGCAGTAATTATTACTTGTAAGCACATATGAGATACTGAGAATATTAGTTCATTGCCCTGCCATAACATTTTAATGTTTAGGAGCGTGTACGCAGTACTTATTAGTATAGAGTGGAAAACAAATATGGCTAGTCTTGCCAACATTTTATGGACTAACAACACGCACACGGTTATTAATATAGCGCGTAAGGGGTACTTAGATATAGTTTTATTTTCCCAAGACCCTCAACAACCTCAAAAGAATTTTTTGAGGTCTTTGAAGGCCCCATTGCAACTGTGTCTGCACTTCTATCACTGTTTTATACATAGAAGTAAGTGAATTTTTTGTCTTTGCATGATTTCAAATGATTGAACTGTTGTTCTTATTAGTTTTATCAATGTTATTGTGATTGTTTAATAGTTTTGATTCAAAAAAATAATGATAAGATGCATATTTATGGTTATTTGTTTGTTTATAAACTTTTGTTTACATATTTATGTAATATGATTCTATTTAGGACATTCGATATCAACCATGGGAAAGAACAAGAAAGGAACGATGGAACAATGAGAGGCTGAAAAGGAAAGACAAAGACAATGTATGATGAAATTA